>NC_056739.1:1038670189-1038672689 GCF_019279795.1 Protopterus annectens | reverse complement strand
TCCTCAGTGAGGCGCTTTCGCAGCCTCAGATGCCTGTTTCTGTGGATTCGCAAGCTGCTACCAAGACCCTATCGAAGTCCGGTATGCTGCAGAACTCTTCTTTAAGGATCCTGCGGTCATGTCTACTTTGGATGAGTCCGGAGCCGTTGAGCAGGTGCCGTCTTCTGAGGAAGTCCTTCGCACTACCGATTCTTGACACAAACCGACGTCATCTTTCGCAACTACCGTTCTTTTGAAAACGACCAAGTTTCTTAGGCCCGTGGTACGAACCACACCCAAGAAACCGACCCAGTCTCGGGCACCTGCTTCTTTGCCCTAGAAAACCAAACCGGTACTACAGAGTCCCTAATTCTCACAAATTTCTTTTTAAAAAGCTGACCCTCAGGTAATTTCTCACGGGCTTAAAGGGATTAAGGCAACCTCTGCTAAGAATCCCACCCTCTCAGATAATGATTTCCGAGCGCTAGACTGATGGGGTCAAAAAAGTATACACCTCAGCTACTCTTGCTGTCAGAGCACTAAATTGTCAGTTCCGTATGCTGAAATTTCAGAAGCATACCCTGGAACTCCTCAAACAAAATATGTCTTCCTTTCCTGCTTTTGCAGAATCTAAAGAGTTGCAAGAGTTGATGCATTCTGCAGGTCAAGTAACTAAACACACTTTGCACTGTGGTTTTGACACCCTAGAAGCTTCTTGCAGGGCAGGAGTCACCGGATCTGTCCTAAGAAGGTGTGCATGGCTTAAGGAACAGCCCTTGCCAGACCATGTCAAATCTAAATTGTTGGATGCCCCCTTGCACAAAGACAATTTATTTGGCACAAAAGCAAAAGAGGTCTTAAAAAAGATGGAAGAAAAAGCAAAATCTGTGCAGACAGCTGAGGATTTCTTACAGGTCCAACCACCGAGGTTCAGCAGGCATTGTCCCACCAAGCACTGGTCCTTTCCTGCTCCCACTAGGGCAGTTCAGCCCAGACCCCAGGGAACCAGACCACCCCAGACAGCAGCCACAGGGAATGCAGAGATCTAAGCAGTGGACTTCCTCCACTTCAAAACCAGGGAGTTTTAAGCCACCCCCTTATGGTAAGAACTCAGTGACTCTCCTCCCCCACCCCCTCCCCACCTTCACTTACCCCTAGGAGGAAAACTGTCCTTTCACAAAAGCCCCTGAGCCCACCATTACCAACTACTGCTTGGTTCTTGACATAGTGTCCCAGGGATACATATTTTCTTTCCACACTCTTCCAACTCCAAAAGGGTTCCCAGATCTACCTCCAAACCAGTGGGCAAAGGCACAAAAGCAAGTCATTTTCCTGCTCTCTATGAGGGCAGTAGAGCATGTTCCTGCAGAACAGAAAGGCCGAAGTTTCTACTCCAGACTTTTTCTGGTACCCAGAAAAGAGGGCACCTTAAGCCCCATAGTCGGATCTATCCATTCTAAACACCTTCCTGGTGATCCCAAAATGCAAAATGCTCACCCTCCAGCAGCTGCTACCCATGCTTTCCAAGGATGCTTGGCTAGCCACCCTAGACCTAAAAGAGGCCTACCTCAACATTCCTATCAGGGAATCATGCAGGAAATATCTTCATTTCAGGGCAGGATCTCAGCACTTTCAGTTCCCTGTGCTTCCCTTTGACTTATCTGCTATTCCCGTAGTTTTCACAAAATGTCTGGCTCCACATTGCCTTTTGCAGACAAGGGAATATCCAGATTTTACCCATGCTTGGACGACCTGAGTAATTCAGGCAGACAGCCAGGAAAAGCTGCTCAAGCACCTGACCTTTGTAAAGTCCCTACTAACCTCCCTAGGGTACACAATTAAAAGAAATCCAAACAGGTGCCCACCTAAAGAATTATATTCCTGGGAGGAAGCCTGGACAACAGCATCCCAGATGGCATTCCTTACACCAGAAAAGCAAACATTCCTGACAGCCTACTTCTATCAACTAGCCACCAGGCAACCGCTATCTGCAAGGAAAATCCTGCAAGCTCTGGGGTTCATGGCATCTTGCATACTACTCATTCCATATGCCAGACTGCATATGATAAAACTTCAGTGGTACCTAAAAAGCCTTTGGTGTAAACACTCAAGACCTGGAGACTCTACCTATAATACCATGCCTCAGAAAAGATTTTCTTTGGTGGGCAACAGCATGCTCCCACAAAAAGGGACTACCTTTCTCACCACCCCCTGCCATCCAGAGCCTCACCACAGATGCATCAAACTATGCCTGGGGTGCACACCTGGATGGCAGGTGCATACAGGGCTAATGGAGTCCACAGCAAATCCATCTGCACATCAGGCAAAAAGAGATGATGGTTGTCCAGCATGCCTTGATAGCTTTCATGCCCCTTCTCTCCCCAGTGGTTCTCCTGATCAAAACAGACAACACCACTGTGATGTGGTATATCAACAAACAGGGAGGAACTCACTCCTACCCTCTATGCAGGCTGGCCATGACCCTTTGGCACACAGTCTCTGCCATGCAGCTCCACCTGTT
>NC_056739.1:1038650189-1038655189 GCF_019279795.1 Protopterus annectens | reverse complement strand
GAAAAGAGAGAGTCACCGAATTAATTATGGGACTTTGTAACCTTGAGTATAAGTTTATTGGATGATTTGAGAGTCCTGGAGTTGGTATTTAGTTGCACTAGGTTGGAGAGTGCAGGGCACTTTTCTGGTTTGTGGATAATGGAATGGGCAGTGGTGAGCTGATTGAGCAATAACATTGGGAAATTCAAGCCAGTGTAATTTTTGAAGAGCAAGGCAATGATGGGTCCTGTTAGGTATATTAGCAACAAATTTTGCTGTTTTGTTATTTTTTATATTTTACTCTTAAAACCACAAAAGAGCATTGTAGTGTCTTGGAACATATTGAGGTGATTTCAGATCTTTTTCAGGATACAAAATTAATTAAGCTGAAACAATGGCAATAGCTGTAAGTTATGTACCCATGCAAATTAGTTCAGCAATATCAATATTTATGGGGACTTGATAAAATGAAGTACTTAGGAGGATGGTTTAAAAAGGATTCTGATGTGGCAGCTAAGGATATGTGGGAAAAGACTAAAAATAATACAAAAACTGAAAAATTGGAAGCTATGTTATATGGATAGTATGATACAAGCTGTTAAAATGTTTTTAGTCCATTTAGTTTTATACACAGGTCAGGCATATTTTTTATCAACCAGAGGAGAAGTTGTGGATAGCAATAAAAAAACTGAAGGATTTTTTCTGGGAAGGGAAGACTGCAAGAGTCAGTTGGGATAAGCAGATTCTTCCAATTGAACAAGAATGAGATTACCCGATTTGAAGGGGTATTTCAGAGCTACACAGTTAAGTCTCCTAAAAGGGGATGATGATGAAACTGGGGAAGCTCAAGAAACGATGAGAGACTGGGATTTTGGATGCCGATTCTTAAGGAAAATAACCATGCAGATTATATTCGTAAAGTAGCAGAAAATATTCGAAGAACTAAGCCAACATGGGAATGGAGATAGAAGATTCTGCAGATAGGGATGACTGCAATTAATGTTACAGACAACAGGGGGCTGGAATGTATTGGAGAAAACTGGTAACTTTTAACTGTAAATGTTTGTCTTTTGTATTGTATAAGTGTTTTGGAGCTTTTCTCCCCGGACCTTCTCTGAAAAAGGACTATCTCAGCTCAGTCGGACATTTCCCAGTCAACAAATGTAAAATAAATAAATAAATGGAAGAATCAAGGTATTGGGAACAAATAATTAGGGAAAGGCAGTAGAATGGGAAAGACCAAGAATGTATCTGGACTACAAGATTGAGATTGCCCTCCCTATCAAGGATTGATATCAGAGTGTAAGCAAAGATAAAGAAATAGGGGGATCCTAAGCGAAAGACTAGCACTAGTAGAGTTTTTAGTAGACTCTAGAATAGAAGCTGCTGTTGAAAAAGGAATAATTAGTAGAACATAGAAAATATTGCATGACAACTATAAGAATCAATCAGAGGATGTTAGAAAGGATTGGGAAAGGAAGTTGAATAAGCAATTCACGAAGAAACAATGGGGAGATATATGTACGTCTCCCAAATGTGCAACAAAGTCTAGAAGATTTAGGATCTTTGCTTGGAAGTGTTTACATAGGTATTTTTATACCCCAAGTAGACTGCAAATATTTTTTCCCCATGTTGATAACAAATGTTGGAGGTATGATAGGAAGGAAAGAAGTAACTGAAAACATATTTTTTGGGAGTGTAATGAGCTGGCAGACTTTAAAGATTTCCCCACAGACTGCACAGACAGCGATAATGAGCGAGTACAGTGGTGTAAGTAAGGAAGTAATTCTTTTGAGCTATGGTACAAAGTCAGAATTGCCTAGACCTAGTAAGGCCTTTCTGAGTAATTATGGTGGCTGCCAACAAGCAATTACTAGAAATGGGAAACCAAAGTCTAGACCAACTTCACTAGAAGTTGTGAATATAGTAACAGAGATAAAACAACTGAAATTAGGGCAGGAGCAAATTACATAGGAAAAATGGGAGTTGTGGAAACAATACATGCAGAGGAGGAATGAGGTTTAAAAGAAGGCAGAATTTGAATGAGCTATGTGATGATTGACAGTGACTGGATAGATTATAAGTGATGTGTAATGTTTTCATCTGCAGGTATGCCAATATGGTGTGTAATACATAATGTTTGCAACAAAAAATATGTCAGTATGGTTTGTTTTCAGTTATATAAATATAGGATTGCCTATGTCATACGTGATAATTTAATCACGATGCTTCTCGTTTAAAAGACTTCTCAGCTGTGGTGATGCAGTTTAATGAGGGACCATTACAAATGGAAGGTTGAGGAGGTCTCTGTAAACCAGTGAAGGTATGTATATCTTTTTGCCCTGGACAATCAGAAGCCAGTTGCATTTCCTGCAGTGTTTGAGGCATTGGTAGAGACTTTTTATCACAAACTCTCACCTTTGCTTTTATAAAATCTGAGTGTCAGAAACTGCTGTGGTGTCCATGAAATGTCTGCTTTGTAGTTGGGGGTGATTCCTTCCCAAAATATCTTTACAGCATTGGAAAGGTGGTTTATACTTAGCACCTCTGGCCTTCAGGGCTATAGACAGACCAATATGATGAAATACCAGGGGAAGTCTTCCTGCAGAGGGTGGGCATGATTAGAGAAATCACTCAGGCTGGAGGCAGCAAAGCTAGTAAAACTTGCTCAGGCAGATTTGCATAAATTTGCCCAGGCACCTGTGCAGTTGGGCAGGCATGTAATTAAATGTAGTTTTAATGGTATGGATGCAACATTCTGGGCTGTTGCAGTGGGATCTGTGATGAGGACACTTGCTTGGATGAGTCATCATCCACTACCAGAGGATATGAAGGTGCAACTACTTAATGCCCCATTAGAACAGGAATTGTTGTTTGGACCTGACTCTTAAAAGGACTTGAAGAATCTTGGTGGAAAAGTTTAAAATGACATAATCAAAGAAAATATTCCATTCGCTCTTAAGTGTAATAGAAATTACCCAAAAAAGCACTGATGCCAGACTAAAGTGAAAGCAAGTAAAGAGGTAAGTCTGTGCAGAAATTTAGCAAACTGAGGTCTTTTCAGAAAAGTCAATGGCAAGAGAGTCAAAAAGGGAAGCCTGGAGTATCTTGGGGCCAGAACTCAGACAGTGAGCGGTAACAAATGTGTCCCTTTTGTCTCTCCTTCCCCCGACTTCAAATCCCACACCAGCTCTTCAACCTCTCTTGACTTGAACAGACCATCCCAAGGTTGGAGGACATCTAGCTTTTTTTATAGTTTCACAGGTTCTTATTAAGCTTATGGCCAAGAAAACCTTTTAAGAAGCGTTGCCATATTACGCAGTAATGATGGAAGACTAAATCTCCACATTAGATTGATTTGTTCCAACATTCCCACGTGAAAATGTGTGATCACCCATACAGTTGTCTAGACTGTTTGGGAAGCACCCTTTGGTATGAAGGGCACTGTTCCACAAAACTGAGAATACCTTGGTTAGGTACCTGCCATGCTGTTTGCTGGTTTGATGTGGTAGCATACTTTAGGTGGTCCCTAGAGTAGGTGTTTTCTTTACCTCTTTTTCGTTTTAGGTGAAAAAGTTCAGTGATTGCAGGGCCTTTAATAACTAGGAAGTCTAAGCAGAGATCACTCCTTAGTAGTCTGTATGATGCTGATTAGAGGGACAGGACTTTATCAGTGTAGCTAAGAGTGCCAAGACCTGAGATCTTTGTGGTGAGGAAATGTTGGCCTGTCAGTACGGTGTAGGTGCATAAGTGAGATACACACTGAAGGGGTTATTGTATTCAGTGATGGGCTTAATACGGGAGAAATAGTGAGTCTGTAGCAACTTTTGACCTTGAGGAGATAATGTAAGAAAAGATGTGCAAGCTAAAGGAATTTTTTAAATGCCAACAGATACATAGTGGTAAAAAGTCTCATCAACAAGGGTATCCACTTCCATTATGACTGTCAGATTTAAGTGGAGCATAAAATGTGTAACATGCAAAAGTGTTGGTTATATTTACCATATGATTTTTTTTTTATACATATGTTGAGGATAAGCCCATGATTAACATGCCAATCATTTGTTTAATGTAGTCCTCGCTGGAGAATATTTGAGTATCAGAATGGGTTTTGATACCTCCCCTCAGTTTGTAGTCAGTAGTAAACTTGGTTAACCATAACCCATCATTATCAGCTTTCATGCTAGAGAATTGAAGACCAAAGAGAATGGGACCCAGGAGAAGAGCCCTGTGGGGGACAGTGCTGGTTATTCTTTCCTGTCAAGAGCAAACACCCTTGTCCTTAATGGTATCAGCTCTCATATAGCCAGTTAATCTATTCATCAAACTGTAAATGGGTTAATGTTGAGCTGGGAGATTTTCAGTAATCCCCTTATGGAGGATCCTGCCAAAGGCCTTAGCAAGGTCCAGGTATTCCCTTATCAGTGGTCTCTGTAACCCTTTCAGAAAATGCAGCCAGGCTGAGTAGGCATGTACAGTCTGTCACAGTCCAAACTAGTGTAGATCCAGGGATGTAATGTCACATATATCATTTAATATTTCAGCTGTAATACATTCAATAGCTTTACAAGTAGTACTAGTGAGACTAATAGGCCTGTAATTCCCAGGGTCAGTAGAGGGGCCTTCTTTATTCATAGGAGACCACAACAGCTGATGTATGTGTTTAACTCTTGTAGTAATAACTTGTTGGGATTTCCTGCTGTGTGATATCCCTTGGCCAGCCTGAAAGACAGAAATTTGTTCACCTCCTCGCCTCTGACATCAGGATGTTGCGGGGTTTGAGTGGTCAGCTGACACTGTTTTCTAATTTTATTCAGATGAGAAACTAGAGCTGAAGAGTTGATGGAGGAGTTCTGATTAATGGGACATGAGACTATCCCTGGCTGGTTGTTAAGAAATGCTAAGACCCGTGAAACTGGTATTTTTAATTATGGAAAGTGCTAAAAGGACTTTGTGAAAAGTAACTTGGAGAAAGACGTGAGAGGGAATAAAGGAATAGGTGGGAGGGTGAGTGGGGTGAA
>NC_056739.1:1038640261-1038644689 GCF_019279795.1 Protopterus annectens | reverse complement strand
GGGAAACTGCCAAAAACCTAGGCAGGCTTCTCCATAGGCTCCACGGACTTGAACCCGAGGCGGACAGTCTGCCTCGATGCCCAGTCTCGACCCCTCTGGTTTGAGCCGAGGACTGGGGCATCGAGCGGCGGGTCACCTTCATCTGCTCCACTGATATTGGAGCCGATGAGGGTTGCCGGCTCAGACTCTTCCCCTTCGGCGCCGAAGTCCTCATCGGCACCGAGGGAAATTGTTTTGAGATCTCCCTCGGAACCGATGGTAATCAAATCCATTCGGAGCCGGTCCCCTAGTCCTATGGAGCTGATGGAGAAATCGGTTCGGACCCGATCGGTGTCATCTAGATCCTCCAAGATGTTTGATTCGGACATCGACAGCGTGCTCCTAAGACTTTTCCAGTCTCCGGTGTTTCAAAAGTTAGTCTCGGCTCCAGCCCATTCGGGCCGGGAGCCGGCGATGGTCCACCCTGCTACTATGGTTCCTCCTCCAACAGCCTCGGCACCGTTGGAGCCGGTGCTGGTGGAACCGATGGAGGTTTTAGGGTCAGGCCTGACCCTTACTCCAACTCTGGCTCTTGAGTCGGAGTTCGGTACGCGGACTTCTTCTGTCGGCCCCGGGGGGGGGACACTTCGGGACTGATGTTTATGGTCCCAAGCCTTCCTGTTAGTGCGTTGGCTGCGGGAGTGCCGTCTACCGTCGTGGACACGGAGGTGGGACCTTCCCAGGATTCTGGTGGTCCCACATTCAGGGCTATGAGGAGTGCGTTAGCCAAATCATCTTTGGCTACCTCCACGGTCTCCCCAGCTTCTTCCCTGCATACCGAGACTGGGTCTTTGGCAGTCCCCCTGTCCTTAGACAGTGGAGCCCCGGGGCCTGAGGTTACCCCCACTGGGGTTTCCCCCCCTCCTGGAGGTCCTTCTGAAGCTTCTTCGGAGGAACCTCCCAGGAAAAGATCGTGCAAGAGGAAGCACGTTGACTCCCCCGATGAGTCTCTTACATCAGACACTGATCTCGATGATGCAGAGGGGTCCCCTAAGTCGTCCTCAGATGATGTCTCCTTTGCAGACATCCTGGAAGCCCTTAAACGAGGCGGCTGGCAATCCAAACCCCCTTCTGCTGATGAGTCGGTGTTCCTTAAGGCCTTCGCGGCTCAGCCCTCCGCCTCCTGAGTGTCTCCGCCCTTGACGAGCTCTTGGACTTGATCTGTCGAGGCTGGGAACACCAGACTCAGTGGAACGGTGCCTGCTCGCCCTAATATGTTCCTGTCAGCACCGGAAAAAGAGTTTCTGACTAAAGGTGTGGCTGTAGATGCTTTGGTGGTGGCATCTGCTACTCAGCAAGATGTAGCAGAGGCTTCGACGTCCGTCCATCCTCCTAATAAGGAGTCTAGGAGCATGGATCGGTACGGTAAGCGCACCCTAAGTTCAGCTGACCTTTACATTAAGGTCCTTGAACTATCTCACGACTTACCAGATTTCAGAGGATCTGATTAAAGAACTTTCCGATACCCTCTTGGGTAAACCTGCCTGAGGAGCTGGCCCAGACGGTTGGCTCTCAGCTGGCTACACTGTCGTCCATTTCAAACTCGTCCATGAGGCTCATTTCTTATGCGGCCGGCTTAGAAGAGGCGGTGGGCAGTGGTACAGGCATTGCTCTCACGGAGACAAGCCTGGCTCCGCCTGTGTCATTGCGGAGGCCTTTAAGTCTTCCTTTGCCGACGCCCCCTTTGATGGGTCCTCCTTGTTTGGACCCAAGGTAAAGGACACACTGACCCGCTGCAAACAGGAAGGTAAGACTTTGACTGCCATAGGGGCACGATTTTCCACTCCCTTTTGGCCTTACCCCAAGGCTAAAAGAGGAGGGAAAATGTGGTTCCGTAGATCTCAGAAGTCTTACCCCTCACAGCAGGACGATCCCCCTTCCAGAGGCAGGGGAGGGGGAAATTCTTCTGGAAGATGCCGTCCCAGAGGTGGCAGAGGCCCTCACAACACTGGAGACCACGAGTCCTTTCGTGGCTCTTCAGCCTTTCACAGTCCCTGAGGGATTGCCCGACTGTGCAGCTCCAGAGCAAGTCGGGGGGTCATTTTTCGAGGCACCTAAAAGCCTGGGAAGGTATCACTCAGGACCGATGGGTGCTTCGAATTATCGCCGGAGGTTACGCCATCCCTTTCTCTCACCCTCCACCTCAGTCCAAAAAAATCCCGGACCCGCCACCCAGTCAACGGGATACTGCAGCCTCAGAAGTTTCAAAGCTGCTGCAAAAGGGAGTCATCCAACCGGTCCCCGCAGACCAGATCGGATTAGGGACTTACTCAAGATTCTTTTTGGTGCCAAAAAAGACCGGGGACTTGAGGCCCATTTTGGATCTCAGCATTCTAAACCATTCAGTCAAAAAGTCCAAGTTCCGAATGGTCACCCTACAAACCATTCTCCCATTGCTGGAGAAAGGTGTTTGGATGTGCTCCATAGATCTCAAGGACGCTTATTACCATATCATGGTACATCAAGAGTCCAGGAGACATTTGCGCTTCAGCCTAGGAGGCAGTCATTTTCAGTTCCGTGCACTGCCCTTTGGTCTCACCACAGCCCCCAGGGTGTTCACCAAATGTTTGGCGGTAGTGACTGCTCACCTGAGAAGTCTAGGATTCCAGGTGTTTCCATTATTCAGACGACTGGCTCCTAACTGCCACCTCCAAGCATCTACTAGTGCGGAGCCTACAAGCCGCGATATCACTGGGCAATTCCCTTGGAATCACCTACAATTGGCCAAAGTCTGTGTTGCTGCCATCTCAACGCATAAGATTCATTGAGATAGACTCAAACCGAATGCGGGTCTATCTACCTACAGACAGGATACAAACCATACAGGCTCAAGTTCAAACCTTACTTCCCAGATCCAAAGCCCCAGCCAGAATGGTACTGCAGCTATTGGGATCCATGTCCGCCACGGTTCTTCTAGTTCCCCTAGCAAGATTGCACATGAGAATTCTCCAGTGGCTTCTTTCAGCTCAGTGGTCCTTTCAGGAACTCCCTCTCAGTCACCTCATATGGATCACGGAAAACTGCAAACGGGAGCTTCGCTGGTGGCTAGTGCCCTCCAATCTGGATCAGGGACGACCCTTTGTTCCACGTCCTCCTGTGGCCACTTTGACCACGGACGCCTCCCAGATGGGATGGGGGGGCATTCCCTGGGCAGGTCAGTCCAAGGCAAATGGCACCCAGATGAGACCCTACTTCATATCAACATCCTAGAAATGAGGGCGGTGCTTCTGTCCCTACAAGCCCTTCACGATTACCTCCCTCAGGGCATAATTGCCGTTCACTCAGACAACATGTCAGTGGTCTGTTACCTGAACAAACAGGGAGGGACCAGATCCTATCCTCTTTGCAGAGAGGCCATGAGAGTTTGGGAATGGGCAGTGTCGACCAAACGCTTTCTAGTGGCTACTCATATCCCGGGCAAGTCCAATGTGATAGCAGACAGACTGAGCAGAACCATCCTCTCTCCTCACGAATGGTCTCTGAACATTACAGTTGCAAATCAGATTTTCAGCAAATGGGGAGTTCCGTGTTGCGACCTCTTCGTGACTCCACTGAATGCGAAGTGCAAAAAGTTCTTCTCCCTCACCCGGCTCCGGGGAAGAGCTATGGATGCACTAGCCGTCCGTGGCCCACCGGGCTTGCTTTATGCCTTCCCCAGTTCCTCTCCTTCCCAGGGTGATCCAAAAGGCATCTCTCTTGGGGAGCAAAATGATCTTAGTTGCTCCTTACTGGCCTCGTCAAGTATGGTTCCCCTATCTTTGGAAATATGCTCTGGAAGGTCCATGGTTCCTGGATCAGATCCCAGACCTATTAGTTCATCAGTCGGGACTATTCCACCAGTCCCTACACACCTTAAAATTGACGGCTTGGCTCCTCCTCTTCCGACTATAGTCAGGAGTCATACCTTGGATCCAGAAGTTGTACACATTTTATCTTCAACCCACAAGTCTGCTACAAAGAAATTGTATTCTAGCAAATGGAAAAGATTTGCTATTTGGGCTCAACTCCGGGGTCTGGATCCCATCACTATTCCTGTATCAGAAGTACTGAAATTTCTAACTTCTCTTTTCAATCAAGGCTCTTCAGTCTCTGCCATCAAGGTTCAATTGGCAGCTATTTCCAATTTTCACGAATCTATAAACCCACCTTTAATGAGCAACAGATTGTGTAAGACCTTCTTGAAAGGTGCTGTGCTTTTAAGACCTCCGATTTCTCATCCTGCTCCTCCATGGGATCTCGATGTGGTGTTACGCGCCTTAATTTACTTCCCCTTCGAACCGGCAGCGACATGTGATTTAAAATTTCTATCGGTGAAGACTGCTTTTCTGGTGGCGATTACTTCTGCCAGAAGGGTTTCAGAGCTTCAAGCTTTGTCTGTAAAACCTCCGT
>NC_056739.1:1038622761-1038625261 GCF_019279795.1 Protopterus annectens | reverse complement strand
TAGAAACACAACTTCAAACAAAATAGTGTATAGCACTCCAAAAGACCAGTAATCCACAAATGAATGCTAAAAAAGCCGCAAAGAGTCGCCAGGTATAAATTCACCCAGTTTATTCACATTGAAAACCACATAAACGCAATTGAAATTACAACCAGAACAATATGCGTTTTCGCCCCCCTCTATTCGGGACTTCATCAGACAAATTCATAAAAATTCTTAACCATTTAAATACTTTAATTACAGTCTTGTTATCCAATAAAACTGATAAAACCATTTCAAATGTACCAATCCTTTCTATCTATGTTTCATTAATATTAAAACACCATTACATATTAATGAGTATTAAATTAAACATATGATGTGTGTTCTTGCCTTTCTCATATTTCTCTTTAATTTAATTGAAAATGCATATGTGACTTCAAAACTTTCAAGTAGTTCCTATATATTTTTTTCAAACTCCGTCTTGTGTTTGGTATTAAATTAATTCTAAACGTAGTACATGAATCTATGTTTAAAAAAACTTTTTCAAAAAATCTTAAGGAGCTCCATCTAGTGTATTAAACCTGCTATGACATGCCTATATTGACCTCTAAAAAACTTGATAGTGAAATTCCTATAAATGTTTACTTGACCATTTATTTTATATACAATAATAAATAAAAGTTAAATAAATGTGTTAAAAATTTAACAAAATGATAATATAATTAATTATTAAAATTGTAATGAATAAAAACTAAAATGGATATGTTATATGTACCCTATCCCTCCAAGACCGTGATAGATACAACTTCTAGTCATGTCTCATATTTGGTTAGCTTTTAATTTTAGTAATGGTCCTATGGAGAGCATTTCATTGAGACCAGGTTTCCTACTTGCATCCAGTCTAACCTGCCACCATAATTCTCTATTCTCTAAAATTTCTTCCCATGGACCACCTCTTACATCTCGTTTAACCTGTTCTAATACAAAAAATAGATACTTTGCTTCCTTATAATTTTTAAAGTGCTTATACAGTGCATTTGTCTCCTTAGCCTTACTAATGTCATACATATGTTCATACATTTTTTTTTTCAATAACCTCTCAGTTTTGCCTATATAAAATGATTGACATTTCTGGCAAATCACTAAATAAACCACTCCTTGAGTATTGCAGTTATAATGATCTTTACTTCCCATCTTGCTTTTTCTACTTTCAATGTATACTTCTTCCCTATTCATGATATAGGAACATTGCTGGCACCTTCCACATTTGAAGGTGCCCTTCCTTCTATAACTCATCCCTTTCTTGTCCATTCCTTTTCTTTCTATCATGTTACATATACATGGTGGGTTTCTATATATAACTTGTGGTCTTATGGTTTTAATTTCTTCCATATCTGTGAAAGATAGAATTTTTTCCCATTCCCTAAATATTATATCTTTTGTATTTTTATTGGAGGAGTTAAATTCCACAACTAGTCTTTTGTATTATTTCTTCATTTTTGTTAACACTTTTCTTTTCTTCCTCAAAATTCCTACTTTTCACTAACCCTTTAATAGGTTGAAATCTATCTTTCCTAAGTATTTCTACTTCTTTCCTAATTTCTTCAACAAATTGTTTAGGATAACCCCTTTCTAAAAATATAATTTCTAACTTATCACACTCTTGTTGAAAATCTGAATCTCTACTTGTCATCCTAGAGCCCCTCACGAACTGTCCTTTGACTATATTTTTCTTACAGTGTGAGGGGTGGGAAATGTCGTAGTGTAGATAGGAATTACAATGTGTAACTTTCCTGAAGACTCTAGTTTCAAATTTGTGATCTAACTTAATTACTTCCACATCCAGGTAGTTTAAAATGTCTGAATTTATGACATATGTGAATTTCAAAAAACTTGTAGCTAATATACTCAAAAAATTCCAGGAATTTTTGTCTTCCTCCAGTCCAAAAAATTACTATGTCATCTAGGAATCTGTGGTATAATATCCAAAACTTTTTAAAACTGGAATTCATTACAAATTTTTCCTCCCACTTTGAGAGGACTATATTTGCATAAGTAGGAGCACACGCTGCTCCCATGGACACCCCACTTTTCTGTTGATAGTAATCACCATCAAATTTTGAAGTCACATATGCATTTTCAATTAAATTAAAGAGAAATAAGAGAAAGGCAAGAACACACATATGTTTAATTTAATACTCATTAATATGTAATAGTGTTTTAATATTAATGAAACATAGATAGAAAGGATTGGTACATTTGAAATGGTTTTATCAGTTTTATTGGATAACAAGGCTGTAATTAAAGTATTTAAATGGTTAAGAATTTTTATGAATTTGTCTGATGAAGTCCTGAATAGAGGGGGGACGAAAACGCGTATTGTTCTGGTTGTAATTTCAATTGCGTTTATGTGGTTTTCTATGTGAATAAACTGGGTGAATTTATACCTGGCGACTCTCTGCGGCTTTTTTAGCAAGTTATTAGAAACAAACAACCCAACAGATGCTTAATAAAAGTG
>NC_056739.1:1038560261-1038617761 GCF_019279795.1 Protopterus annectens | reverse complement strand
TGAGACTGCTGAAAATTAGTAAAAGCAAAATTTGCAGACTGAATAAAAACTGGGAATCATTCCATGCAAAAGAGTTTAGAAAGTGTGTGTATATGTATATAATATACATGCATATACTTAGACACACACACCCACACACATAAACATAAACATATAAAACTGTTTCTCTTAATTGGTGCTGCTCACAGGTATGAGTATGCTATTTTATGCTGACTAGTTTTCTTAAATGTTCTCCTTTTCTGTCATGGTAGTATTTTTTTTTAATTTTGAGAAAAGCTTGTAGAAGTTGCCAGTCAGTAGTACAACACTTAAGAATCATAGCTTTAATGTAGCAAGTAGAACAGTTTGCTAATGTTTAGTTAAATTGATTTCTTTTGCTTATCATGCGTTTCATGTCTTTCCCCAGTGCCTACCAGAATAACGATATAACAGAATTTGAGAAGATTTTGAAAACCAATCACAGTAATATTATGGATGATCCCTTCATAAGGGAACACATTGAAGGTATTGATTTCTTTTGACATTTTTTCTCAAAATCTTTACTTTCTGAAGATGGCTTCATACCCAGTTTTTTTTTTTACACAAAGGGCATTTAGTTCTTTTAGACCTAATGGTTTTAAGGACGGTGTCTTTGTATCCTGCTTTGACAGTGTTTGCTGGGTCTATATTAGCAGAACGAAAGGCGAATTACGCAAATTGTTTTGAGCGACACAAATTCATCAAATTGCTTTTAAGCGATTTGATGAATTTGTCATAGGGCAAGGAGATGGTTGGCCACTTCCTGGAGTTGCCCTGTTCTTCCGTATAGTGCGATCTCAGAGTTGGTATATTTAGTTAGGGGTGTGTGTGTGTGTGTGTGTGTGTGGGGGGGCAAATTCCCCCACCAATTTATGATGTTAAATTATTTGTTTTTAGCGAATGGCCACGTAAGTTTTTTCCCTAGGGAAAAATTTGTTTATGTGGCCGTTCTCTCTTGCATTGTGTCATCCTCTTTGTAGTCACACGTGTACTTTCATTGTCATAATATAGACCAGTGTTTGCTCTCTGTTTAGCAGAAGGTTTATAGCCAAATAAGCTTGACTTGTTGTCATGGAATTTTCAAAGAATTCTTCTAGGACACTTACATATAAAATAATTTTAGATTCTGTTCTAGCTTCAAATGTTTTTGGAATTTTAATTAAATGCATTCATTTGATGCCTCATTTTAAGCATGCAAAATATCATCTCCGTCTAGAAAGCCATTTTTTTTAGGGCTGGCGTAACAGTAAGTTTATTTTTGACAGCTTTTACATTTGCACATTGAACTAAGTTGGTGGTTACATTGTTTTAAATTGAGTATGTTTCAAAATGTGGAAATTTCAGTTTTTTGAGTCCATTTTGATTTTAATTTGCCCCTTGTAACAAAGCTTCATATCTCTATTACAACTTCAGAGTTCCTTAAAAAATTTAGAATAGGCCTTACAAGATAGCTGCATACTGATCAGCAGCTTGATTTTCTCTCTCCCAGTATCAAAAAAGTAAATGAAAGATAATGGCCAGAAACTCTGCAAGTTTTAGTGAATTCTTTTATTGGCTAGTAAGTATACTGCCTGGATGCCAGCAAGGAAGAAACTTAAAACCTGAAAGAAAATTTGATAGAAAAGGTGAAGAGAAAATGCTGGGTAAAATCCTGCAGCTGTTTAGCAGAAAGCAGTTCAAGCTCTAGGTTTGGGGCAAGACCTAGCTTCCAGAAATCTCTAGGAAAAAAAATAAATCACATGTGCTCAGAGCTGATTAAAGCAAATAAAGCATTGAAAGACTATATAAACTCAAATAAAAGGCTGGAAAAATAGAAGAAGCTTTAAGCAGCTGTTCAGATGAACTGGTAAAACTGCAAAAATCAGAGGCAAAATGAAGAAAAGCCTGGCTGAATGTGAGACTGCTGAAGAAGAGCTGTTTTCAAAAAATGACAGAGGATGGAGCATGCAGGGAAATCCTGAGATTTTGCTGTACCACAGAAACTAGAAAGAACAGACTGTATTAATTTTATGAAACCACAAGTAAGCAACTAGACTGGTATTCCACAACAAGATTTGTTAATTGAAAGGGCACAGTATGTGTATGCTCAAAATCTTGGCTATGAGAAACTAGCCAAGACCTGTATTAGCAATATATGCAGTCATACCAGCAGAAAGAATTGATTCTAAAAAAAACTATGGCAAAAAGTCAAAGTTTTTAAAATTGGGGACTGTAGAGTGTTTGTGGAAAATGATTATTCACAGTATACCAGGCAGAAGAGAAGCAAACTTTTTCCAGCAATCAAAGAATGTTGATAGGCAGGTGTGAAATTCAAGCTACTGTACCCAGATGTCTTCAGAATATTTTTCCTGTAGGATTAAAGTA
Source organism: Protopterus annectens (assembly GCF_019279795.1). Taxonomy (NCBI): domain Eukaryota; kingdom Metazoa; phylum Chordata; order Ceratodontiformes; family Protopteridae; genus Protopterus; species Protopterus annectens. The sequence goes on along the minus strand of NC_056739.1, from coordinate 1,038,615,379 downwards.
TTTTTATGTAAAACAGGCTAAAAAGGACATACAAGTTTGTCCAACAAAAAATGAGCCGTCAAACAGGAGGGGGGGTCTGTGCTTCTCAGGCTTCTCATAATAAAGCTTATAGAAAGACTTTGTCACAAAACCTTTTCCAGTGTTCCGAAGCAAAATGCTTGAGAGAGGGAAAAAACAAAGGAGTTGACTAGAAGGATCAGGAATACCTTAGACTTGAACTGGTTCCTGGGTTTGGGAGATGGAGATGAACAGGAAGATGATCAACAACAATGAAGTAAGTAAATAAATGAGACTTTGATGCTAATCACATTTGTGAAATATGGCTTTACAAGAAGGAGTGGAAAGATTGGACTTCTGTTGATTTTGTTAAACTTTTTGGGGGACTGTGACGTATATGCCCAATTTCGTGTCATTAATGTTTGGAAGGACACTGAATGGATGGAGAGGAAGGGGGACTGAAAAGTAAAGAAAAACTGTTTTTATTAACAGTATTTGTATAAAGCATTTCTTGATATAAATTAAATGATATATAGTAAAGCATTTTCAGTTATTGTATGCGATGAAGATGCTAAAGTAAAGAAGTGCCTTTATTTTCGTGTTTTAGTTATAAGAACTGTAGACATTACAGTGTAAAAGAAAGGCTGGAGAAAAGCACGTTTACGTTGATATGCTGCAGTCTTGAGCAATTGAGGTGTGTGATGGGATATAAAAGGGCACATATAATATATAGAATTAAAATGTTCCCTGTTTTGCATAGGTGAATGTCTGAGTTAAGGCCTTTGGCTTAATGTAGTAAGTTTTTGTGTAAGAAAGTAAATAAGAGGACAGTAAATGTAATGAAAAGTTTTCCTTTGGCAAATAGTGTGTATTGAGAGGTTTGCCGAGTTGTAGATTTGGTACTTGTGTTTCTGTGGAGACAAGCTTGACTATAGGTGGAAGAAATAAAAAAAAAAAAAAAAAAAAAAAAACTTTAAGGCTAAAGGTCAATGTTTTCTGAAAGCATGTAAGCAGTTTCTCACATCTGGGAGGGGAATAAAGGTAAGACAAGAACAAGCACCAATAAGTATGAGGAGGATCACAGGGTATAACAGGCATCTTAGCATGGATAAACCTTAATGATCTGATGTCTGTCTTTCTTCCTCACAAAAGGGTCTAGGATCCAACTCAGCCACATTTACCAGATTTAGGATCCAAAAATGCAAGTTCCTCCCTCTACCCATAAAGCTCTACTCTATCCGCAACTCCTCAGATCTCTCATTTGCCTCCATCAAGAGAGGATGATCGATCCAACTCGAGTCACTCAGCTAGTTCTGTTTTTGGGTATTATTGCATTTTTCTCTTTAGATATTTTACTCTGGTTAACATTAACTTTGTCAACTTCCTTCCTTCCACCAGTTTTTTTAGCTGGCACTAGGGTCTCTCTTTTTTCCAGTTATCGGTACCGTTTTCTTTTGGTACTTTGGCCTGTAAATCTTTCCCTGTGTGTGTGTGTGTGTGTGTGTGTGTGTGTGTGTGTGTGTGTAGAAATATAGATATATAATTTGTTTTCTTTCCGTGCCTGTTTTAATCCGTTTTTCTCTTCAGGATTGTTACACGTTATCTTCACAAAAAAAATGTCAGAGGGGCAGGAGAAACAAACCAGTTTCAAAAAGTGCACTTCTTGTGGGCATAAAATACCCAACTCAGATGCTCACAAGAAGTGCGTGTATGGTCTTGGAGCAGCTCACCTTGATTCATCTTGTGGTGTTTGTTCAACATTTAACCCCAGGATGCTGTCAGGAGAAACAAATTGATATTTAGAGGAATTCTGCCTACTGATACTGGGGCTCTTACCCTCCTCTAAGGCTTCACAGTCCACCTCGGAGTCCAGGAAAAGACCCATTCTGAGATCTCCAAGGGCTTCCTCAGAACCTTCTGAAAAGTTAAAGAAATTTTCGAATCCGACCTCAATGGATCTGAAGACCTTCAGCTGACCCTCAGATCCACAGCACTGTTCATATCCAACAGGTACAACCCATGCTATTAGCTCTCTTGTTTCATCCACCTCCTTCTCAGATCCTAAACCCACGGATCTGACCATCAGAGGTCGCTCACCCAGATTCATGCTGACGCCAGTCTTTTTAGTCCTCTCATTGAAGTTATTTGAGACTCTGAGGAAGCATTCAAAGCCCCAGTCCACTGCTTTGTCTAGATCTTTCGAGGAGTTTGACAGAGGCAGTCATGGAAAGGATGCAGAGATTTCTCAGGGCTCAGATTCAGATGGGGTTCCTCCCAGCTCTATACCTACTAGATCCATGAGCACTCCTGCCCAACTGATTATTTCTCATTCTCCTATCCGACCTGCAATCTCCAAGTCTCAGGATTAAAGATCCCTGAGAAGTTCGGCATCTGATATGAGGAACCTTCCTTCCTTGACTCTGATGGTGTTCTGATCAGCCCAACTCCCGACACCTTTGGGTCAAGCCAGCTCTCTGATCTGAGAGGTCAGCAATGGGTCCAAGGGATTGGGTTCGGCTCCTACTTTGTTGGAGCCATCCTTTCTCCTTGGTACTTTTGCCCTGGACAGCTCTGGTCTGATTCCCTTAGGAGGGCCTGGGTCATGGGTTGCCCTCATCCTTTTTTCTTCACCAGCTTCGGCTCTGAGGAGGAATGAAGAGGTCTCCCTGGGTCTGTCAGCCTTTCATTTAGTGGAAAGGGCTTTCTGTTTGCATAGAGAGCCATCCTGCCTGATCTCAGATCCTATCCCTTGCCCCTCATCAGGTCCAATAAGCTCTGTGCCCATCTTTTCTGCTGCTAAGAGTCAGCCAGTTCCAGGAGGCCTCCACACAAGTTCCCCAGCGGGATCCCCCCCCCTTCGGATACCTCTCCTGACCACCTCTCTTGACCACCTCTCAGAAGAGGTTCCTCAGAAGAGAACATGTAAGAGGAGGCTCTTAGAATCCCTTTTGGAATCCGTCATAGAAGACACTGATTTTGATGAGGGAAAAGGATCCGCCCAAATGTCACCTGATGATGTCTCCTTTGGAGATATCCTAGAAATCCACACACAAAAGGGTGGTTGGTCTTTGCAGTCTCCTCCTCCAGAGGAATCTGTGTTCCTGGAGACTTACAGGCCTGGTCCATCTATGTTGTGGTGATCCCACCCCATGGATAAATTTATTGACTTGGTTTTCTGCTGGACCTGGAAGGAACTGGACACTATTGAACCCATCTCCAAGTGCCTGGACAAATTCTGAGTCCCTCTTTCAGACAGACCTCACTGAATCAAGTAAATCCCAGTCAGTGCCATTGTGGTGGCAGCAGCCACTAAGAAGGAGCTGGTGGAACAAATCTCCTCTGTCTGTTCCCTGAACAAGGGAGTCCAGAGTGATGGATAGTTTTGGAATGCAGGTGTACTCCTCAGCTACATTTTATGCTGTAGTCGTTAAACTGTCTGGTACACTTCACATGTTTGCAGAGCAATTTGATCAAGGAGCTCTCCAATTCTGTGTCTGAGTACATGTCTGAGGAAAACCAGAGGATGGTCTCTCCTCAGCTGACCACTTTTTCGTCCATTTCCAATGCATCATTGAGGTTGAACTTCCACGGTACAGAGGGTACCTCACGAGCAGCTGGTTCAGACATAGCCATTTGGAGATATGCCTGCATGAGGCCATGTGACTTTGCAAAACCCTTTAAGGCATCATTTGTAAATGTCCTCTTTGATGGTTCCACCTTGTTCGGACCTTTGTAGAAAGCTCCACTCCCCCGCAACGAGCAAGAAGGAAAGACACGGTCTGCCATTGGAGCCAAGTTTTCTACCTCCCAGCATTTCTTTTCTAGGAGCCAGTGAGCTGGTAAGAAAATGTGGTTCCATAAGTCTCTGGGACGTTTTTAGTGCCCTCACGAGGATAATTCCTCCAGAGGCATAGGAGGAGGTTTCAGTGGAAGATGTCACCTCAGAGACAAAGGGAGTCTGCAAAATCAGGACTTCAGAGAAACCTTTTCAGATAGGCCCTATCAACGTTCCTGAAGCGTTGCCCAACTGTCCACCACTGGAGGCAGTAGAGGCAGTCGGGGAGGCCATTTCTCCTTGCACCTGAATGCCTGGACATAAATTACAAACAATTCCTGGGTGCAAAAAAATCATGTCCAAAGGTTATTACATACCCTTTTCCCGTCCACCTGCGTTTCAAAGGAAGAAACTCCTCGATGTTCCCGCCAGTCCGGAGTATGCAGCTCGAGAAATACAAAAGCTGCTGCAAAAAAGTCATCCAGGAGTTCCCACCCAAACGGAAAAGATTCAGATCTTACTGCTGCTTCTTTTTAGTGCAGATGTAAACAGGGGACCCAAGACCAATTTTGGAGCTAAACAATTTAAACCACTTTATGAAGAAGTCGAAGCTCTGAATTGTTATGGTTCAGTCCATCCTGCCTCTTCTGCACAAGGATGATTGGATGTGTTCATCTACAATCACATCAAAATAGAAAAGTGCACCAGGAAGCATCTGCTCTTTTGTCTGAGAGCCTGTCACTTCCAGTTCAGGGCACTGCACTTTGGGCTCACCACAGCCCCCCAGGTGTTCAACATGTGCATGGCAGTGGTGGCAGCTCACTTGAGACTCAAAGGATACCAGGTGTTTCCCTGTTTGGATGATTGGCTCCTCACTGCACCATCTAGGCATCAATTCCTACAAGCCAGGGATTGCTTGCTCCAGATCTCCAACGACTTAAACATCTCAGTAAACCATACCAAATCAAAACTAATACCTGTTCACACTCTAGAATTTATATGAACTAAACTGAATACTACAACTCAAGTGGCATCATTACCTCTTCATTACATCATTGAGAAACCAGGTGCATGCCATACTTAGATCCTGGTATTTTACTCTGTATTATGTTTTCAACCTAAGGATTGGATTATACCATTGTCGTCATTGGTGGATTTAACTTATAAATATTCATGACAATGGACTTTGGAATTCAAGCTAATCACACTGAAGAAGGCTGTTAAGCCGAAACCGGTTTGTTGTTATTTTTATTACAGGACATTTTTGTTCTGTAATTTACACCTTTTTCAACAATAAAAGGATTCTGACTGCTTATGCTGGCCTCTTGCATTTGATTTACATTGGTTTGGCCGAGCATACCATACTTGCGAGGAGTTCTGTTTGTTTACTTGAGTTTTGACCTCGCTGTTGGGCTGCAGTCATTCCTGCCAGTGGAAGAGGATTTCTCCCTCTGTATATACCATCTACCGGTGTCGTTTTGGATATATTATCGTTTGGGAAGAGTTAGTGGAATGTTGTATTCAACTACGGACTACTGGATAATTTTTTCTTAATTTGGAACATTTGGTAAATCTGGTGAATGCTTGTGAATCACCCATCTAAAGATACTGTGACTATTTGTATACTGCATTTGTCCCCTTATTTGTGGGGCTTTACGCGGGTTTCATCAACCAACTATATTACATGATACCCTTACGGGACTGGCGATATTAACTGAAAGTCTGTGGGTTTAGTTTGGTAATTTTTTGGTGATTCTGCGACAGGGGACTCATTTATTACTATCTTCGTGGTATCAAGGAATGCATATTGGACTGGCGATAATTGGTTTGAATACTGTGGAACCGTATTCCTTACTGTGTGGCGCCCTTTGCGACTTGGGAACTATCTCTCATTATCAGTGCAACAAACAATGAGGCGTTTTACAGAATTTTATATAAGGAATCTGTCTACAAAATTCGTGGGACTATTATAACAATCAGTTTGTTCTTTATTACTTGGTGTATGTTTTTTTTTTATATATTAACACTTATACTTTAGAATGCTAGCGGGTTCTTTGTCTAAAGAGCGGCCATTTTAATAATATAACTCTGTGCTTGGCTATATTAAGGTCTGTTCTTTGAATTACGGTGTATTTTTACTATATATGTCAGGAGAGTGACTTTAACTAGTTTGGTATATATCCCTATTGGTGTACTATTGACTTAAGCATGGACATACTGGAAACAAATAATGATGTGCTTTTGGCAATGTTTCAGTGAATGTGAGATATTTTCCTGATGTTTTTTGATAACTAAGGGCTCAATAAGTGTTGGAAGAACAAGGTGTATATATGATCTGGTTACGTGGAAATTGACACATTCATTTAGGAACGTTAACTGTTTTTTGCTCAGTGGGCAGCCATTTTTGTATTGCAACCTCGTGCTTAGTCACTCCAGGAGGGTTTGTTGTCTCTGATTAGGGGTTGTTTTCACTCTAAACATATGGATAAAAGCGTTAACTAGCATGTTTTATATCCTTGTTGGTATACTATAGGAAGAGGTTCGGTCCTACTTAAAAGAAGTAATGAAGTGTTTTTGGATGTATCAGTAAATTGTAGATATTCCCCTAATGTTTTTTTTACAAGTGGCACAATAGGGTTGGAAGAACAGTTATTACGCCATTATTTTGTGTATTGATTTCTTAAATGGATGATATCCTTTAACAACATTCCTTGTTGTGATATCAACTAATTTAGGAGTGTAGGATTTAAACTTACATAATAGGCCAGCGTTGCCAAACAAGTCAGTGACAGCAACATATTCTGTATATTGCCTAGAATACATACTATTTCCCTTTTAGCAACATAATATTGGGTACCACTGTGTTTTCACATTGGGACCATTGACTATCTCAGGTGGCAGTTGCTTATGCAGCAAGAGCAAGTTTCTAACCTTACAAATTATTTTTGTGGTCATAAATGCCTTATAATTTATGTGGGCACCTTAAATTGGAACAATCAGTTTATAAACTGTCTCTAAACATCACATTTATGTAGAGATTTACAGGGTCCAAATTACTTTGTGGCATACCTTGACCACTATTATAAGAATAAGTATACATACTCGTATTGTATGCTAACTTAGGATAATTTGACCATATGTTTAAGGATTTTCTATACTGCCAGTACCTAATTATTACTACATATGTTCATAGCCTGCTTTTTCTATGGTGTATTCTATATATATATATATGGACAACATACATTCCCTGTGGGTTAACAGTGAGTTCTTATTGTAAGTTTTTCTGTCTCAGAATTGTTATATATATTGTTTTAAGCATCTGACTATGAGGTACTCCGCCCACTGAGCCTTTACTGGTGTAAGATCACAATGCCCTTTGGCACTGACATTGTGTGGTTTATGATAAATTCTTGTGTCCCTTAGGCTCTGCCTATGGTTCTATACTCTACAATTTATATTTGGAAGCCACGTTTAATTAGGTACCTTATTGGACCCTATTATTACAGGATCCTATTCCAAATTCTTGAACAGTTTGACCAACCACCCTCCTTGTTTATTTAATTCTAAAAATGGAGTTGGATAACATACTCCATGGGTTATGTGCTGATCGAGACGATATTGGGATATTTGGTGTTAAACAAGTCTCAAGCAGTAACCTAAATAATGTGAGTTCCAATATAACAGATGGATGCAAATTGGCCTTTCAGAATTTGGGCAAGGGATTAAAAAGCCTTAGGGCCAATATTTGGCACCTAAGGTTATTTAAAGCATATATTCATAAAAATGTGGTACCTTGTGGTCTCAGGATCAGACTTCGACCTATGGTTAGTAGATCTGAAGAGAGACTAACCACTGAGTGGAATCGAGCACTGCAAGAAGGTTCCATGAACTTTAAGATCCTGGCCGCATATTATGAGAGAGCTATTGATCTCAATATTTCTGAGGTCAAAAGTATGAGTGCGGATTGCAAAAAATTTGTTTCACTTCCTTCATATGATACTGCAGTGGCTAAGCTGTCCAAGGAATTAGCTACATTTGAAAAATTAACCAAGGACAGAAAACTTAAAAAAATTAATAGAGATATTATGGATTACAAGAGGGGTAACCCTTTCAATACTCAGAGATCTGTTAGATTTGATGATGCAGACCTTGGAGTAACCAGAGGCAGAGCCAGGAAAAGACACAGATCTGTTTTGAAGCACCGAGACAAATCTTACACTAGTACCTCGGGGGATGAGTCCTCTTACACTGACAGTGAAAATGCATTAATATATGAATCTCCCAGGCGAAAAAGGTCAAACTCAAATGTACCTTTAGACAAAGGGGTAAGCAGAGGGGTGGTCGAAAACATAGACGCAGGAACTGGTACAGAATCAATGTCGGGGTTGATAACAACTCTACTCAGGCAATAGCAACACAACTTAAGAATGTACTGAATTTGTCTGATACTATTTTAACACATGAACAACAACAATTACTAGATAAAGGATTTGGTTTTGTACCAAGCTTCCTGTGTGATGAATACAATATTGTATTAGACGTCATTAAATTCTGCCGTAACCTTAATTTGAAAATATTTTTTTCAGTACAGAACTCATCCAACTCTCAAAGAACTACTGACTTCAGATTTCACAAATCTCAATTTTTACCACCCACGAATTAAACACGTGGCCATATTTCAACAATCTGTTCTACGGGATTTACACTTCCCTCATGCAGAAACACACATCATGAGGGAAAACATAACTCAATCTGAAAAAATGGCACTGGCAGAACTCAGAAATAACCGTAATGTAGTGGTTCTTCCAGCAGACAAGGGTGGAGCAGTGGTGATTCTCAATATGGATTATTACATTAATGAGGGTCTACAACAGCTATCAGATAGGCAGTTATATGCATATGGGTTATGATCCTACTATGAACTTTAAAAAAGACATAGACTCATTTATTAATTTGGCAGTTGAGGAAGGTATTATTACCTCAAACACAGCCCAACATCTTACAGTAACGAACCCACAGAAACAAATTCTGTATTTACTTCCTAAAATCCACAAGTCTGTTACCAAACCACCAGGTAGACCTATTGTTGCTGGCATTGGCTCACTTACTGAACCACTTCCTGTGTTCTTAATGGAGCAACTTAAACCATTACTGAAACTAGTCAGAGCTAGGATACAAGACGCAACCCAATTTTTACAAATTATATAGGATACTCAGTTGGAACCTCATTGGTTAATGTGTACGTTGGATGTCAAATCCTTGTACACTAGTATACCCCACTGGGCGGGGTTACAGGCCTTACAGTTCTGGTTAGAAAAGACAAACCTTTACTCTCCTGGTTTCAATACCCTTATCATTTGTATGGTAGAACATATACTGAACAAAAATGTTTTACTTCCAAGGCGAATGTTACTGGCAACTCCAAGGTACTGCCATGGGTGCATCCTTTGCCCCTATCTACGCCGATTTATTTATGGCATATCTTGAGGAATGTCTCGTATATAATCCACTACATAACATATATGGTGGAAATTGATATATGGTGTAGATATTTGGACGACTGTTGGATGGTCTAGCGTGCTGATACTATATACCTACAAGAGTTTGTAGAATACTTGAATGACAACATTTGGGGTATACAATTTACCATAACTTCTGACTTACATAGGATCGATTTTCTGGATGTAACGGTTTACAGAAACCATGATCACACATTCAGTACTAAAATTCACAGAAAATACCCACAATATAACACACTACTACATGCATCCAGTATGCATCCATGCCACACCATACGGAACATACCTAAATCACAGTTCCTTAGGATTAAATGCATCAGTTCTAACCGAACTGATTTTGAGGAAGCCAAGACCGACCTTGAAAACAGATTCTTAGAAAGGGGATATAACTTTTTTGATGTCCATTCTGCCAGCACTTGGGCACAGAAACAGGATAGAAACACATTACTTCAATATAAGGTATCGCCACAAACAACACAAGTACCCTGTCTCAGATTTGTCACTACATATTGTAGAAACCACAGCATCATCAGAAATATTCTGGATGATAATTGGAACATCTTACTAGCCAACAATCATCTCAGGGAAATATTAGGTCCCAAATGTCAGTTTTCATATAGGAGAGGTAGAACATTGGGTGCTCTATTCTCACATTATAAACATAAGGAAAGTGGAGGGGCTAAATTCAAACAGTTAACACTTTCTGATGATTCACTCCTGGGCACATTTCCCTGTGGCCATTGTATTTCCTGTAACCAAGTGAATAAGTTGAAACAATTCTAGTGCTAATACTAGCAAGGTATATGATCTGAGGATTTTCGGTAACTGCTCTGGCACTTGGATAATATATCTGGCCACATGTCAATGCTCTGCATTTTATATTGGACAAACGTCTCGCTCATTAAGAATTAGGATTGGTGAACATAGGAGTGATATCAGGAACAAGAAGGATACCAATGCACTGTATAGACACACAATCAAACATCCAAAGGCTAAATTTATGTTTTCAGTCATCGACAAAATGAATGGTGACCGGAGCAATATACAAGGTTGGCGCATAGTATCCGCAGTCATAAAGAAAAATATTGGATCATTCATCTAGGGGCTCTTTTTCCCCCTGGACTTAATGACCACTTATGAACATGTTTTGGAATATAATGGATACTATAGACTAAGGTTATAATAACTGTTTAATGCAGCTAATATGTTGTGATATGCATTACTATTGGGATACCCATGATGTCCTTCAAGGATGCATCTGCAGTCCTTACAAATGGGTTGTCCTGTCGTCAGGTTGTCCTGTCATCAGGCAGCCCTTCGGTCGGCCGGATTCCAAAGTCTGGGTCTGGCCTCGGCTGGTGTCGCACTTCACCCGACGTCATAGCTGCAGTTCTTCGGGTATAAAGGCATCAGCCGACGCCATTTTCCTCAGTCTTTCTTGCCGCGTGGCGCCCGAAGCAGAAGCTGTTCGCAAGTGCCGGTCGGTCAGAACCAGAGATTACTACTACCGAATACTTCAACCGAAGACTTCTAAAAAGCTAAGTACCCCATTGGGGACTCTTTCTTGCCTCAGCCGATGTCAGAAAAAGTGAATAACTGTTTAACTTGTGGGAAACAAATACCTCATAAAGATTTCCACTCTTACTGCTTACCTTGTTTAGGCCCAGACCACGACGTAGCAGCTTGTCTAGCCTGTGCTTCTTTTAACCGACGGATGCTTAGACGTCGGTCGGAATTTGCTGAGGAGTTTTTCGGCTCCGCTTTTGCTTACATTATGCCATCGGATCCTCCGACTACGCAAATATCTAAAAAGCGCAAGGAAAAGGACCGACACTCGCGGTCCGCGGTTTCGGCCGAAACCGCGGTTAAGCCAACCGCGAGTGTCTCGGTTTCAGCTGAAACTGAGCTCGCGGTTCTTCCTTCAGCCAAAAGCTTACCTACTACCGAGGCCTCATCCAACCTAGTGGAATCGGCTACTGAAATCCCACCTGCTCTTGCAGGTTCCCAGGATTTATCTGATACTATCCCCTTGGATATTTCAACACCTGCACGTGGAGCTGCTAGGCCACCAGCAATCATGTCGATTAAGGCCTTTGCCAGGGCTAAAGCAGCTAAATCTACCAAAACTGCTAAGACCCCCTCTCACAGGCCTAGTTCTAGTTCACAAATGCTCAGTCTAGCAGAGGATCTCATTTCTTTGATCCGGGGATCCCAACCTCACCCAGACAGGGCCTCTCTCCCACCTCCAGAGAAGAGGCCTAGAGCAGAGCCCCCTGAGCCAGTTTCTACAGATGATTCCTCTGATGATTCAGATAATTCAAACCCTCCAGAGGGCCCTTTCTCCCCTTATGAAGACTCTGATGCTGAAGAGTCCATTCCTTCTGCCTCTCCGCCTGAGGAATTTTCCTTTGGGAAACCTTGCATGCTATGAGGGAACAATTTCAGTGGCAGGGCCAGGATTTTTCAGACTCTAGAAAAAGGCTTAGAACCTTTCTGCATTTACCACAGCATAGGCCTTTAGCCATCCCTCCAGTTCTTACTGTTGTAGATGATGCATTTAATGATGCTTGTACTGCTCCTGATTCACTTCCTCTGGCCCCTGCAAAGCCTGATAGATACTACAGGGTCCCGGACACACATTATCATTTGTATAAGGCTCCCTTTGCAGATCCCGAAACTATCTCCCAGGGACCTAAGGCTGTAGCAGCTACCTCTGCCAAAAACCCCCTCCCCCCTGAAAGGGAATCCAGAGCCTTAGAGAGATGGGGTAAAATAGTTTACACTTCTGCTACTGTTTCAGCTAGGGCCTTGAACTGTCAGTTCCACATGATCCAGTATCAGGAATTTGTTAGACCAGTTAACTAAACAGCTGTCCTCAGATGAACCATTAGACAAAAAATCTGTTCAGGAAATGGTACATAACATTCAGCAGGTCAGTAGTCATTCCTTAAAATGCGGCTATGATGCACTGGAGGCTTCCTTCAGATCAGCCGTGACTGGCACAGTGATCAGAAGACATGCGTGGTTAAAAGAGCAGGCCTTACCAGACCACGTCAAATCAAAGCTACTAGATGCTCCCATGGACAAGATCAATTTGTTTGGCTCTCCTGCACAACAGGTGCTGAAGAAGATGGAAGAGAAAGCAAAATTGGTCCAGACAGTCAAAGATTTCTTACAGGTCCAACCTCCAAGGTTTAGCAGGAATTGGCCCTCCAAGAATTGGTCCTTTCCGGACACCTCCAGAGCTCATAGAGGCAGGAATAGGCGTTCAAGAGGCAGAGGTCAAACCAGAGGTGCCTACAGGGGACGTCAGTGGCAGGCTAACAACCAGCGAGGTACAGCCACAGATACAGCCACCACCACTACTACAGGACAATCACAGTGACTTGGCTCTGGCACCGCCTACCAGGGAACAACTAGAAGCACCCTTAGGCGGGAAGCTAGCCTTATTTTCAGTAAACTGGCATTACATCACAGGAGACAAGTGGATTTTGCAGACAATAGACCAAGGTTACAGGTTTCACTTCCATACTCTACCAAGGAAGAGAGGAATGCCAAACCTACCTACAAATCAAAAGGCAGAAGCTCTAAAACAAATAACTCACTAAGGATGAGAGCTGTAGAAAAAGTACCATCTATCGAGCAAGGCCAAGGATTTTACTCCAGGCTCTTCCTGGTACCAAGAAAAGAAAACCAATGGAGACAGATTCTCGACCTGTCCGCTTTAAACACATACCTCATTGTCCCAAAATTCAAAATGCTGACCCTACAGCAGCTTCTTCCCATGTTGGGCAAGGAGTCTTGGCTGGTAACTCTAGATCTCAAGGAGGCATACCTGCACGTCCCCGTACGACCAAATTGCAGAAGATACCTCAGATTTCTTGCAGGATCAGAGCATTATCAAGTCTCAGCATTGCCCTTTGGCTTATCTACTGCGCCCAGAGTGTTCACAAAATGCCTGGCATCAGTAATTGCTCATTGCAGGCTTCAGGGAATCCAAATCTACCCTTACCTGGACGACTGCCTGTTACAAGCGTAAAACAAAAACAAGCTAACAGAAGACTTGAAAAGGGTCATTTATCTACTGCAAGCCCTGGAATACACAGTCAGTATAAAAAAGTCAAGGCTGATACCATCCCAAAGGATAACCTTTTTGGGTGCAGAGCTGGACACATCAAAACAAATGGCATTCCTAACAGTATTAAAACAGGAGCAACTCCCTCTCTACTTCTTGGCATTAACAAAACAGAACCAGCTAACAGCAAGAAAAGTCCTGCAAGCCTTGGGTTTCATGGCATCCTGCATAATATTGGTTCCACATGCCAGACTGCATATGAGAAAGTTACAGTGGTACCTAAGGAATTTATGGTCTCAGCACAAACACAGCCTAGAAACCCAAATTCCAATAATCCCACGCCTGAAGCAAGAATTCCAATGGTGGGCTCAGGCCTGTCAATCAAACAAAGGACTGCCCTTCCACAGCACTCAACCAAGCCAAACCATCACAACGGACGCCTCAGACCTCGGTTGGGGGGCCCACATGCTGGACAAGTGCATACAAGGTTTATGGACTCAAGACCAGCTGCACCTACACATAAATCAAAAGGAAATGCTGGCAGTAAAACTGGCAATTCAGACATTCAGACCATTTCTTCGACAAGGTCAACTGTTGATAAGGACAGACAACACCACAGTTATGTGGTACATCAACAAACAGGGAGGCACACATTCGTACCCTCTATGCCGGATGGCAATGGACCTCTGGAATGTGGCCATGAGCTTCAACATTCAGTTACAAGCAATATTTGTGCCAGGAAAAGAAAACATTCTAGCAGACATACTAAGCAGAACTACCACGGATGCCCACGAATGGATGCTGCATCCGGACATCTTCAAAACCATTACAAGAAAATGGGGACTACCAGAAATAGACTTATTTGCATCCCCACGCAATCACCAACTAAAGAAATTCTGCACAAGGACGTACCACCCACTTGCTTGGAAAGTGGACTCCCTATCTTTCAGTTGGAAAAACCTGACAGCATATGCATTCCCACCACTTCCTTTGATGCACAAGGTGCTATTGAAGATCAAAGAGGACCGTCCAAGGATCATTCTGATAGCTCCAGACTGGCCAAGACAACATTGGTACCCATTACTGAGGAGCATGTCTCGGGAACAAATGTGGCCCCTACCCCTAGTTCCCTTGCTGTTAACACAGAACAACTACAACACCCTGCATCCAAACCTGAAAACACTGCAGCTGACTGCCTGGAACATTGCATAAGACCAAATAACCCAAATTTATCCAAAAGGGTTAAAGACATTATCTTGGAGGCTCGCAGACCCTCAACAAGAAAAAATTATTCAGCAAAATGGAAAAGATATCACATTTGGAGTACTGCAAAAGGAGAAAATGTGTCACTGGTAAACATAGCCAACATCCTGGAATACTTGGCAGACCTCTTCCACAACGGCCTGTCCTATTCTTCCATTACGATTCATGCATCAGCTATTTCAGCAGAATACGACTTGGATCCTCCAGTCTTCTCACATCCTCTGCTCAGGCAGTTTCTGAGAGGAATTAAAAATGTAAAACCACCTAGGAAGCCACCATTGCCAGCATGGGACTTGAACTTTGTGCTAGAAAAATTGACACTCCCTCCTTTCGAACCAGCAGCAACAGCAGAATTACAATACTTATCATGGAAAACTGCTTTCCTGCTTGCAATCACTTCAGCAAGAAGGGTATCTAAGCTACAGGCATTAATGGCAGTACAGCCCTTCCTGATCTTCCATCAAGATAGAGTGTCCATGAGAACAAATCCTACTTTTATGCCAAAGGTGGTCTCCAGAGTATCTTTAAATCAGGCTATCCACCTACCTACATTCTTCCCCAACCCACAGAACAGGGGAGAAAGACTGTTGCACACCTTGGATGTACATAGACAATTACGCTACTACCTGGACAGGACCAAAGGCAATAGAAAAACTGACCAGCTACTGGTAGCATATGCAACAGGAATGGAAGGAAAAGCAATTTCAAAACAGACAATCTCTAAGTGGATAGGAAATTGCATTAGATTTTGTTACTCCTACCATGGGAAGAAAACTCCAGAAAACATCAGGCCTCACTCTACAAGGGCTACAGCCACTACCACAGCTTTTCTACGAGGAGTGGCTACCAAAGGCATTTTAGAGGCTGCTACTTGGAGCTCCGTGCATACATTTGCCAAGCATTATAATTTACCTTTATACTCCAGATCCCGAGCAGGTTTTGCCACTGCTGTTTTGCAAGGGATCTTAACTACACCATAATCTTATTTCTCCTCCTCCCCAGTTTGGCTATGGTATTCTACCCATTTGTAAGGACTGCAGATGCATCCTTGAAGGACATAGTACAGTTTTGTACCTACCATAAATGTAGATGTCTGATAGGCATGCATCTGCAGTCAGGATTACCCACCCTCCTTCCCCTCTGAGGTACTCCTAGGGTATTTGCCCATCTTGTAGCTAGCTGGGGGAATCTATTATGGTGTATTTGTTTGTATATATGTACATACATACTTATTTTTTGTTTGCTCTCTACTATTTGGGACCATTTCATTTATCCAAATTTAGCCTTCCTAGAGGGCACCTGGCATCTGGGGCAAGAAACACTGAGGAAAATGGCGTCGGCTGATGCCTTTATACCCGAAGAACTGCAGCTATGACGTCGGGTGAAGTGCGACACCAGCCGAGGCCCGACCCAGACTTTGGAATCCGGCCGACCGAAGGGCTGCCTGATGACAGGACAACCCATTTGTAAGGACTGCAGATGCATGCCTATCGGACATCTACATTTATGGTAGGTACAAAACTGTACTTTACCTATAGTGGTTGATATGTCAGACTATTTTGGTAGCAATCATGTCACTAATTTATATTTTTCTATTATCCAAAAAAATTTTTCGGTCCTTGTATACTATTATTTAGATACTTTTGTATGGTTATATGTATTTCTGCTTTTCCATATGAAAATATTTGACTATCCATTTATTTTAGTAAACTGGATATGTGCAGTAACAATTTGGATAAATATTGCAACTATCTATGCTTGCATGTATTGTATATACTATCCTTTCAGTATATATACAAATGTTTTTCTTGACACATATATATATATATATATATATATATATATATAAACACTTTTGTAATAGGTTGATATTACTTTGAGCCCACTAACACTTCCTTTCATACTTGAAAACTGTGTTTAAAACACTTAGATCCTGGTATTTTACTCTGCATTATGTTTTCAACCTAAGGGTTGGATTATACCATTGTCGTCATTGGTGGATGTAAAATATTCATGACATTGGACTTTGGAATTCAAGCTAATCACACTGAAGAAGATCACACTGAAGAAGGCTGTTAAGCTGAAACCGGTTTGTTGTTATTTTTGTTACAGGACAATTTTGTTCTGTAATTTATACCTTTTTCAGCAATAAAAGGATTCTGACTGCTTATGCTGGCCTTTTGCATTTGCAGGCCATACTGTCTCATCCATCCCTTTCAGCAAAACTAGCAGTTCAGGCTCCTGGGTCAGCACTGGCTGCCGTTCTTCTAGTTCCTCTAGAAGATTTTTATGTGAGTACTTCAGTGGACATTGGCAGTGCAATGATCCATTCTTTACCAGCCTCTATCATTTCCCGTAAGACTCACTCCAGTCTGCAAACATGTACGCTCGTGGATTCATTCAGATGATCTGATCCTGAGCAGACCGTTCTCTCTTTCTCCCCATTTGCCACAATGATCACATATGCTTCCCACCTGGGTTGGGGGGCATTTTCAGGGCAAGATGTTTCAAGGCACATGGTCTCCCTCAGCGACAGAGTTGCATATCACTGTCTTAGCGATGAGAGCAGTCCTAGCATTGCAAGTCTTCCAGGACGTTTTCCCCTGTAAGGACGATTGCGATCCACATGGACAACATGTCATTGGTTTGGTGCATCAACAAACGAGGAATCCATTTGCACCCATTGTGTGGAGAGGCCATGAGGGTCTCCTAATGGGTGAACTCTTCAGACCACTTTCTTATTGCAGTGCATATACTGAGAAAAAATAATGCACCAGCAGACGGACTCAGCAGGTCCATTCTGATCCCCTCATGAGTGGTCCCTCAGCAAACAGTAGAGAATTTGAATTTTGAGCACTGAGGCCAGCCTTGGTGTGACCTATTTGCCTCACCCCTTAGCAAGTTTAGCAAGTACCTTGCAGTGAATCCTCCCTCTGGGGGGGGGGGGTCACCAAGGGATGCTCTGATTCACGATTGGCCCCTGAGTCTTCCTTACACCTATCCCCTTCTTCCCCTAATCCCAAAGTTCCTACAGATAGCAAGTAGGCTGAAGAGCTTGGTCATCCTCATTGCCCTCTTCTGGCTTTGTCAGGTATGGTTCCCCTTCCTCTGGTCTCACTTGAAATATCCTCGGGTACTGGAGCCCACTCAGGATCTCCTGTCTCTTCAGTCAGGGATCCAGCATCCCAGTCTCCATGCCCACAAGCTGATCACATGGTTTCTCCACTTCCAGTAATAGTCAGATGGTCCAGGCTATCTTCCCCCAGTTTGTGACATTATCTTGGCCAGTCAGAAGGCCTCCACCAAGAAAGTCTACAGAAGCAAATGGAAAAGATTTTCTACTTCGGCTTTCAGTCAAAATGTTGATCCTTTTTCAGCACCTGTTTCTGCCATTCTGCTGTTTCTCACTACTAGGGACTAGCTTTTCTGCTGTTTAACTTCAGTTGGCAGCCATCTCCAATATCCATGTGGGAAATTAATTATCTCTGGCATCTTCCAGATTATGTAAAGATTTCATGAAAGGTATCTTCCTCCTTAGAACTCAAAATAAAGGATCCCCTTCCCTCCTTAGGATTTGACTGTGGTCCTTTAGGGGCTAACACAAAAACTTTTGAACCAGTGGACAAATGCGATATGAAGTTTTTATTGGAAAACAATATTTTTAGTAGCCGTCACTTCAGCAAAAATAATTTGAGCTCCAGGACTTTTCAGCTAGGCCTCCTTAATTTTCCACAAGGATAGAGTGTCTCTTCGAACCAACCTTTCCTTTCTGCCTAAAGTGGCTGTAGAGACTAATATTAACCAGTCTGTACAGTTACTGGTCTTTCCAGAATTTCCAATAAAGGCAAATACATTCTTTGCCTTCTTGATGTGCACAGACAGTTAGGTTTTTTATCTTCACAGAACAAAACTGTACAGGAAGTTGGATCATCTATTTGTATCTTTTTCCCCCTAACCAATTGGGTCAGGCAGTTTCCAAAATGACACTAGCCAAATGGATCAATGATTGTATTTTGTTGATTTATTCTCAAAAAGGTTTGGAGTTGCCTCGTCTTCCTAGAGCTCACTCCACTAGCTGTATGGCTACTTCATCTGCCTTTTCCTCAAGAACTTCCATTGATGACATCTGCACTGCAGCTACTTGGTCAAAGACTCATAACTTTGTTACACATTGCAAGTTAGACATTGCCTCCAGAGCCTGACATTCCTTTGGTTCAGCAGTGCTCCTGCATGTCCTTCCTTGAGGTTATCCCTAGAGTTACATAACTGGGGACTCTGACCCATTTGTGAGGAAGAGTGAAGACAAAATTAGATTTAGAAGTTAAGTACTTAGCATAACTTGGCATCTTTGTTGTCCATTTTCATTCTTCCTCACCTTCCCTCCCAGCTGTCCCCTGGCCATATCACTACTAGTAGAATATTTGGATAATGTTGGAACCAGCATGTGCCTGGTTTGAGCCCCAGTCTTTCTCTTCTGTCAATTCTGTTTGTTAATACAGTGGGGATAAGGCAGCAAATTCAATCTCAGAAGTTGGGGATGGAGTAGAGAATTATGGGTAGACGGAGCTTGAATTTTTAGATCCGTGGTCTGGTAGATGCGGCCAAGTCAGATCTGAGGGCCGGTTCCTAGACCTATTCATGAGGAAGAATGAAAGTGGACAACACAGATCCAAGTTATAAGTACATAAGTTCTAATTAAGTTAAGTTATAACTGTGTGCAACTGTCGATTTGGGACAGTTGTTCCTATCAGGAACATCATTATTTGAGATGTTTATAGTTTTGTGTGTGCGTGTTCAGTTAAAAAACTATGGTGGTGGTCAGGGGGTATTTTTGGCTTTTTGTTTGAGGGTTTTCATTAAAACAAAAAGTCTTGTAAAATGTGACATGGGTTTAAGTAGAAATGACAAGAAACAACTATCTAAGAGATCAGCCTGCCAAACATTAGTGGCATTTAACACAAAAGTTGGAAATAGACATTAAAAAAAAAGCTGTCATATATAATAGGTGGGAGTAGTAACATCTTATCATAATGGCAACACTTAACACACTTTGGAATGTGAGTGGCCTCACAGATATAAATAAAAAGGCAAGAGGATTGAATTTTATTTTAAAAAATGCAGTGTGTATATAGCAATGTCACAGGAAAAACATTTGCAAAGAAGTGAGCGTATGAATTTGATAATGAATTTTGGGTCTGTATTAGATAATTGAACGTTCAAAAGTTCGACTATCATATGGTCTACACCATATGATTGAACTTTTAAAAGTTTGAACATCTAATACAAAAAAACTACACAAATAACCTACCTGAACGTTTTATATGTAGTAATGGTAGATTTGTGGTGGTAAGGGGCTTCTGGCAAGGTAGGAGGATTACACTGGCTTATCTTTATATTCCACCTAGCTGCCACTATGGAGCTTAAGAAACTTTAGGGAGAAATAATCCTTTCAGCAAGGAATATTACTTGTAGATAGGGACTTGAAAGTGATTTGCAACAGTGTGGATGTATTTGGGGAGGTCTAGAAGGGAAAATATAAGAAGAGGGTAGATTTTTTAAGAAATTTATGAAAGTACTTGATGTGGAAGATATGACTTCAGTAGTAAAAACTCTGGGAGAATTTACATATTCGCCAAGGTACAGTAACTAGGCTAGACTAAACAAATTATATTTTATAGAAACATTTGCATTTAATTGAAAGCTTTGACTCATAAGCAATAACTATTTCAGATCATATGCCAGAACAACTAGGATAAAAATGCAGGGTAATGAAGTAAAAATAAGACCCTGGTGCTTGTTGTTTTTCTCAGATATCAAAGTATAATCATCATGCTTGTAGGGTTCATAGGTTAGTACTAGGCTAACTGCCCTTGTCAGCCATTTTGTCTAGCTAATTACCCCATGTGAGAATCAAACCATGCACTGTGTGTCTGTAAAGTAAACACCTTAACCATTATGCCAACCTTCCACTTTATTCCTAACCAAGCCGTTAAAAATACAAGAAGTTAAGATTGGGTAGTGGAAATTATTCATGACTTATTAGGGAATGTAGAACCTTCTTCAGAAGTTTAGCTAGTGAGTGGGATAACATGAAAGAGAAGTTTTAAAATATCATAGAAATAAAAGAAAAAATGAGAGGGTAAAGTAAATTAGAGTAGCTGACAAAGGACAAAGTATTGCAGAATAAGTGGAATGAAACAGAACAAGAAGAGACACAACTGTGGAGTGCTAAATGGAAAATAAGGGAGTATCTGGATAATATGCATGGGTTTAGAAAGACTGCTGTTAAGCAGCTGTTTTTTGATTACTCCAAAGCACAATTCTGAACATAAAGACTTGGGCAACAGAATGTATGGGTAGTTGCCAAATTTAGAGAGCCTGCAAGAACGAAAAATATCTAGAGATCCTATAGATGTATTAGAGATATTTTGAAAATTTATATAAAGCAGAGGAATGTCGAAATCAAGGAAGAGGTACAACTGGAAATGTTTCTGGAAGACCTAAGTATGCCAAGTTAGGCTCAACAATTAACATTTAAGGTAGGGAAAGAGGAAATGAAAATGGTGATGTATAGTCAATCTGCAGGGAAGTCTGCAGGAATAAATGGTATTCCTGTGAAAGTTTGGAAGGTAGAAGGGAAGAAAGTGATAAAACGTGGAAGGTTTTGCTTAACAGTATTTTAAAAGGAGTGGAAGCACCAATATCCTGGAAGAAAGACTGGGTGGCTGTATTACCTCAAGACAGCAAAGACCCAGCTTCATATAGGCCCATTTCAGTTTTAAACCATGATTAGAAAGTGGTTTATGTCTATAATTGAAAGAATGGGAGAAGTGTTGCCAAAATTTATTTGGATCAGTGTTTTGTGGAGGGAGGGTAAACATTTGACAACATTAACAGATCAGTAGTGATCCAGGGGGAAGCAAAAGTAAGAAAATACCACTGCTGGTGGGTCTTGATGCAGAGAAAACACTCAACAGAGTATGCCAATATTCTGAGTAGGTTAGTGGAGGCATTTACATTTTCTGATACAATAATAATTAGGAGGTTATATGAGGGATCATAGGAAGAAATTAAAATGGGAGGGTTCCTCTCTGACAAATAGTCTGAAGAGAGGAACCAGGCAGAGAGATATCCCCTCTTTTCTCCTTATTTGCATTATATTTAGACCCATTGGCAAAGAAAATTAGGGATTCAGAAATTCATGGATATAATTGGTACCATAATCAAGAAAAGTTGGCATTATTTACAGACGGTATTATTGTGCTCATGATAAAACCAGAAAAGGACATTTTTTTTTGTTGTGGAACTTTGAGACAGTTTTTAGTTTTTTTCAGGATATAAAATTAGCGAAGACAAAAAGTCTATGGATATAAAAAGTGTACCACATATTAATTGGTTCAGCAATACCCATATATATGGGGCACTATAAAATAAAGTATTTAGGAGTATGGGTTTAAAAGGATTGTTATGGAAGCTAAGGATGTGTGGGAAGAGACTGAATAAAAGATAATACAAAATAATGAGAAAATGGAAGCCTTATTTATGGATATGGATAAAGATACAAGCAATGAAATGTTTTCACTCCCTGTAGTTTCATATCTAGGTCAAACATATTTTTTGTATCAACAAGGAGAAGTTGTGGACAGTAATAAAGAGTTGAAGGAGTTTATCTGTGAGGGAAGAGGGCAACAGTTAAGTGGGATAGGTTAAAGGGTGTTTAGTATTACCATATTTTGAGGGGATATTATAGAACTATACCGTTAAGGCTCTTGTACACAGCACAAGCAGAAATCCTTTATTTGAAATAAAAAGGGATGATAAAGCAGGGGGGGGATTCAAGAAATAAGGAGAGAGTGGGATTTTGAATGCATATCCTTAAGGGGAATAACAGAGTATTATATTCACAAAGTGTGTGTGTCTTTCGGCTTTTCCCGGTTAGGGGTCGCCACAGCGGAACTCCGGTCCGCTAATGATTGGCAGTAGAGTTTTACATGCTGGCTTGCCGGGCCTAACGCACAACCTTCAACGGCGAACGCATTCACGCATGTCGTCACACAGTAGACGCTTTAAGTGAGAATCGAACGGGCAACGTCTAACTGTGAGGCGACAACGCTACCGCAGCACCACCACCGCAGTTTATTCACAAAGTAGCAGACACTATTCCAAGACCTAAGCCAACTTGAGAATGGCAAAAGGAGATTCTGGTGATAGGGATTACAGCAGTAAGGGGTACAGAAAATAGGCAAGAGGTGTCTGGAATTTACAGTAGAAAGCTGGCAAAGGAACCAATGTAACAGAAACAAATAACTAGAGAGGGAAAGATAAAACAATGGGAAGAGGCCAAGAAAACATTTGGAATGCAGGCTAGAGGCCGCCTTCCATATCAGGAACTGATGTCAGAATATAGGCAAAGGGAAAAGATAATCTGAAGTTAAATACCTGCTCTGGTAGAGTTTTAATTGAATTTAGAATAGAAACTACTGTTAAAAAGGGATAATTATTAGGATGTATAAAATATTGCACAATAATAGGAGTCAGTCAGATGAGGTTAGAAAAGATTGGAAAAAGACATTTGATACGCAGTTCACAAGGAAATGATGGAAGGGCATATGTATGTCTCCCAAACATGCAACAAAGTCTGGAAAATTTAGGGCCCATCTCTATACCGGAAGAATGCAAAGTACCTGTAGTCACGGCTACACAGGTAAAAAAAAAAAACTCTCCAAAGCCAAGAACACAGCATCCATAGGACCTGACAACATCCCAGGCTGTGTTCTACATGAACTACAGAACGAACTGGCACCCCACCTAAGTACCATGTTCAATCATAGCCTCACTTCAGGCTTTGTGCCCACTGAATGGCGCACAGCAACGGTTATCCCACTCCACAAAGGGGGGAGCCACCACGGCCCCCAGGAACTACCACCCCATTAGCCTGATGAGCCTGGTCTGCAAGGCTATGGAGCGTATCATCATGGAACTTATAAACAATGACACTGGTAATCTCCAAACTCTGGACCCCACCCAGTTCGGGTTTGTAAAAGGCAGATCATGTCTCCTAAACCTGATGACGACTTTGAAGCGGTCACCAAAGCTGTAGATGTGGGTAATGTGGTACACACAGCCTATCTAGATCTCGCCAAGGCTTTCAACACCATCCCCCACTCTGGAATTCTAGACAAACTCACTAAACTATGTATAAATCCCTATGTCACAAGATGGGTTGCCAACTGGCTCACTGACAGAACCCACACTGTGAAAGTAGCAGACTCTAAATCCAACTTCAGACCAGTGAAAAGTGGAGTACCACAGGGTTCAATTTTAGGTCCTCTCTTGTTTATCTACTTCTCTGAAGTGCAGGCTAACACAGAAGGTATTTGGCTAACAAAGTTTGCAGATGACTGCAAACTAGGAGCTATAATCAAAACTCCTAACAATGTGGACATCCTACAAAAAGGCCTCACTGAGACAGACACCTGGTGTCAAAGCCATGGCCTCAAGCTCAATGCCAAAAAGTGCATTGTCATCTCTTTTGGTAAAAACTCTGTACCCATGAACTACCACATAGGCAGTAGTCTACTTAACACCGAAAGTGTGATAAGAGACCTTGGGACACAGGTGGGACAGTAGTCTCTCCTTTGATAATCACATCACCACAGTAGTCAGGAAATCCTTCTATGTGGCACACCTCATCACAAAAGGTTTCTCATCTAGGAAATAAGGTCATTGTTCCCCACTACTCATCACTCATTAGACCCATTATAGAGTGCAACGCCCCTTTTGGTATGTACCTCACAAGACATATACAACAACTGGAATGGCCACAGAAATACCTCAAAAAGAGGATTACTGGCCTCAAACAAATGCCCTACGCAGACCGTCTCAAAACCCCAGCTTTACTCTGTCACATATTGCTTACTCAGAGGTGATCTGTGCCTAACATACAAAGCTATGTCAAACCCAGAGCTGTTGGACATGCTCCATGTAAAGAAATCTCAATCTCTCCGAGCTACACGCTCTAAAGACCTAAACCTTGTCACCACAATAAACAGAACATGCCTGAGGGATAGATTCCTGTCCCAGAGACTCCCCATACTCTGGAACAAACTACCTATCTATATCAAACAAAGCTCCTCATCACTTTTCAAGAAAAATTTTGATGATTGGATGGGAGATAGGAAATTCACCCCAGGGATCACTTCTGTGGCTCTGGTTGACAGTGGTACAGGAAAATAATTTTCTTGGGTGGCAAAAGCCAGAGTATCTTTTGGCTAGGCTTATGTAGGCCCTAGGGTCAATAGCCTAGTACTTACCTATGAACAAATAAACTTGAAAAAAACTGTTGCAGTTCAGAAGCCTGTGAAGGTATTCACAAGTGTTTGCAGACTTGGAGAACTATTAAGATGGTTGCAGACACCATCACAGTCATGTAGTATGTCCCCAAACGGGGTACCCACTTTTTTCATTTTTTTGCAGCCTGGCAGTGCAGACTTGGGAACTGGCTCTGAAATTCAGTCTTCTGTTCATAGGTTAGTACTAAGCTAGCTGCCCTTGCGAGCCATTTTAAGCCTAGCCAATTATCCCTTGTGAGACTCAAACCCTGCACCTTGTGTTTGTAAGGCAAACATCTTGACCATTAAGCCACCCTCCCAACCCCCCTTTGACAGCTACCTCTGCACCACTGGGAAAACTCCACTACAAATCAGTGGAGCCAGACCCTTAGCAGTCCCACTTGAGGTCTTTTCATCAGTAGGAGGCAGATGGAATTTTTCAGACTTGCACTTTTTTTTTTATTCAAGAAGCAGACTGCTGACAAATTCTGCTGCACAGTAAATCAGAAGAAAGCTTGTGCAGTGTGCGCATTCTCTGGATAGGAGAGGTCTGTGTCTGTATGCTTTCTCTCACTGTACAATGCTTCCCATGGTATTACAGAGAGTAATGAAAGATAGAAGTATGCTAACTTGCCTCCTCTTGGCCAGGGTAGACTAGTTCTATTTGCTCCATCTAGCTGGAGAAGATCTGATCCAGCTGTTTCAACAGGTAGCATTCTTGGTATAGTGTGAGGGATTCCTAATATTCCAGAGCCTGTACAACCTAAACTTGACAGTTTGGAGGATAATACTCCTTCTTCCCTTTAGGCACCAGTGTTCCAGACATGCGCTTAAAATCATGAGGGTAGCTAGGAGATGAAGCACTGGATAATTGTATCTTGCATCAGTGGAAAAGTTTTTTCTGCCTGATGCCAAAGGAGGGATGTGCCAGTGATCCTACTTTACCTATCCAAGCTCTTCTCTTCTAGTTTAAAATATGCTTCCATAAAGGTATGTCAGTCAGCTTTTATAGCCTGCATGACCTTTGGATTCCCCCTTGACTTCCAAGGTATCCACCAGGTTATTTCTAAAGGATATCCTACATTTCAGGCTACCCAAATTATGACTCAACTTGGGAACTGAACTTTGTAATTAAAAAAATCAATATTCCCATCTGAACTAACCATATTGGCAGATATTAGATTCCTTTCCTAGAAAACTGTTCTGCTAGTAGCAGTTATCGCCGCTAGTATGGTGTCGGAATTGCAGATCCTGATCTGCTTAAAAGAAAATTTCGTGCCTCACAAGGACATAGTCACGGTGTGCATGAACCCTTCCTTTATGCCCATAATGATTACTTAAGTTGTGCTCAACCAAGCTATCCAGTTATCATCTCCCCCTTTAAAAAGTTGAGGGAGGATCATGCATTCCCTAGATGTTCACAGGCAGCTAACATTTTGACACAACAAATGATTTTAGGAAAAGTTGAATAGCTTTTTGTAGCATTTGCTGAAAATAAAGACCTGCCCATATCCAAAACAGAGCCATTTCAGGTGGTTAGCTCATTGTACCAATTTCAGCAGTAAACCCCATGGTAAAAGTGTGCAGATCACAGTCTGGTATTACTCTTCCAGGGACACAGCCTTTCCTAAAGGGTAAGTGCCTAAGATACCTGAAGGGGGAGCCACTTCGTCCTCTGTTCACAACTTTTCAAACCTTGCAAAAGACTTAATTTCTAGGACTAGTTCAGTTTGCTTTTGTTATGCAGAGCATGCTGCCCTCTTCCTCCTTTTTATACCTTCAGCCCAGCTTCCTGTAAACACTGTCAGCTTTAATAGCCTTCTTCAAAATGACTGTAACAGTGAGCCACACAGTGATCATAGAGCAATTTATAGTTTATAGTTGTAGGTACAGGAGTCTGTTTACTGCAGCAGTCGGGTGTCTACCCACCATCCCCTCTGAATGTGGACTGGTGGGGGATAAATACACCCCCCCAATTCCCTGTTTTATCCTTCTTTATTGTTCCTTGCATAGTTTTTTTTTTTTTTTTAGGTGGCATAGGGAGGCTAAGGTTAACTTAAGCAGTTCATCAGCCAGTGTCTCCCTTGTGCACAGGGTTCTCTGGCTCTGCATTTCCAACCTGTACAGTTGTAGGGCAAGAAAGAACCAAAGATGGCCAGCTGTATGTCATGCTTTATAGCAGGAGTGTGGAGATGTCTGGTTAAGTTAACATAGCCAGCCTAAGAGGAGGGGTATCTTGTTCTGAAAGTCTGGCTGGACCCGACCTCATGTGGCAGAGCTCCTTAAGTAATGACTGCAGCAGTGTCCACACTTTACCATCTATTCTTTTGGCATTATATTAGACCTATGCTTTGTGGATATGTGACGCCACATGCCCACCTTTTATAGATACTAAATGTAAACAATTGTTGTAGGGTGTCTCACTGATTTACCTGTGCTGGCCTGCATTTTATACCTTTGTATAAAAATAAATAGTCACTTCACCCATTGATATTTCTTGGTCATGATTTCAGAGATGTATGCTTGAAACATCATGTATGTACTTGCACCTAAGATTGTCATGCCACCTTTAAAGAACTTTGCAGCTCAACATGTGTAGGAGGCATTGCCTCAGTCTCCTCTTTGATAGCTCTTATTGAAAGATTCAGGGAAGTTATTATTGGGCACTCAGTTGCATACTCCAACTGAGGATTACAAACAGATCTAGTTGGCTGGGCAATTTTGTCCCCATTATTACAGTGTTATTTGGTGGTGGCATCTCACCACCCACTGCATAGGCATTTGTGGGTACAAAGAAAACTCAACCTACTGTATTACAGGTTCATAGGTAGGTACCAGGCTATCGGCCTTAGGGCCTATACAAGCCCAGTCAAAAAGGTACCCTGGCTTTTGCCACCCAATAAAATTATTTTCCTGTGCCACTGTCGAGCAGAGCCACAGAAGTAATCCCTAGAGTGAATTTCCTATTTCCCATCCAATCATCAAGATTTTTCTTGAGTGCTAATGAGGATCTTTGTTTGATATAGATAGGTAGTTTGTTCCAGAGTATGGGAAGTCTCTGGGGCAGGAATCTATCCCTCCGGCATGTTCTGTTTATTGCGGTGACGAGGTTTAGGTCCCTAGAGCGTGTAGCTCGGTGGGATTGGGTTTTCTTTAAGTGGAGCATGTCCAGCAGCTTTGGATTTGACCTAGCTTTGTATGTTAGGCAGAGATCACCTCTGAGTAGGCGATATGTGACGGAGTAAAGCTGGAGTTTTTGAGACGGTCTGCATAAGGCATCTGTTTGAAGTCGGTAATCCTCTTTGTGAGGGATTTCTGCGGCCTTTCCAGTTGTTGTAGATGTCTTGTGAGGTACTTATCAAAAGGAGCTTTGTACTCTATAAAGGGTCTGATGAGTAGAGGGGAACAATGACCTCTTTTTTTTTTCTGGATGAGAAGCCTTTTGTGATGAGAGGTGTGCCACGTAGAAGGATTTCCTGACTACTGTGGCGATGTGATTATCAAAGGAGAGACTACTGTCCACCTGTGTCCCAAGGTCTCTTATCACACTTTTGGTGTCAATTATACTACCACCTATGTTGTAGTTCATGGGTACAGAGTTTTTACCAAAGGGGATGACAATGCACTTTTTGGCATTGAGCTTGAAGCCATGGCTTTGACACCAGGAATCTGTCTCAGTGAGGCCCTTTTGTAGGATGTCCAAATAGTTAGGGGTTTTGATTATGGCTCCTAGTTTGCAGTCATCTGTAAACTTTGTTAGCCAAAGACCTTCTGTGTTAGCCTGTACTTCAGAGAAGTAGATACCAAACAGGAGAGGACTCAGGGCTGAACACTGTGGTAGTCCACTTGTCACTGGTCTAAAGTCTGATTTGGAGTCTGCTATTTTCACAGTGTGGGTTCTGTCAGTGAGTCAATTGGCAACCCATCTTGTGACATAGGGATTTATACCTAGTTTAGTGAGTTTATCTATAATTCCAGAGTGGGGGATGGTGTTGAAAGCCTTTTCAAGATCTAGATAGGCTGTGTGAACTGCCTTACCCTCGTCTACGGCTTTGGTGACTGCTTCAAAAAAGTCTGTCAGGTTTAGGAGACATGATCTGCCTTTTACAAACCCGAACTGGGTGGGGTCCAGAGTTTGGAGATTACCAATGTCTTTGTTTATAAGTTCCATGATGATAACATTCCATGGCCTTGCAGACCAGGCTCATCAGGCTAATGGGGCGGTAGTTCCCGGGGTCCATGGTGGCTCCCCCCTTGTGGAGTGGGATAACCGTTGCTGTGTGCCATTCAGCGGGCACAAAGGGTTTGAAGATCTACTTGCATTAGTTTGCTTAAGACATTTGTCTAAGGCACTTGAGAGTAGTATGATTTTTCAGCTGTGGTTATTTGTTTTCAGTAGTTCTTTCTGAGCTGTTTTTCACCATTGGCCAATTATGTGCAGCTCTGCTTGTTATAACTGAACTAGGTGTGCAATTAGCAGAGGTATCTTGGCATCCAATGAAGCCGAAAGATATCAGTCCTGAATATTGTTGCTGTTGATGTGTATCATGTAACATTCAGTGTCCTTCCAAGACTACTGTTGCAGTAAGTAAAATAATAAGATGAAGGGTCTTCAATGAAGCACTTACCTGCCCAGTAGCAGGTAAGCCATACCAGTCACATGTCTCACAGACTGAAATCGAAGTTCAGGTTGGCAGCAAAGATGTCTTTCCATACCACTTTTGCAGTGTTCATAACCTGTGGGATATCATGCCTAGAATAGCCCAATATCCGACCAGTATACCAAAGCTTTACTTATTACCACCGTCGTATATCAGACATATGCTTCCCACATCAGCATAAGGTGTAAAGATGACATATGGACACTCCAAACCTCGAACATCTTTGCCACCAAGCTGAGTGCCATAGTTGAATCAGTTTGAATCACTGATTTTTCAGATATTTTTTTTTTGTTTTTCTTTTTTTTTTTCTTTTTTTTTTACAAGTTTTTTGTTCTGAAGTGTGGGGATGACATGGAAATGTCAGTCATGGCCATAAGGATTGTTTAGAGTGCTTGTATTTCCACATTGTTCTATATATCAGGCATTTGCACAGTGCAGTATTTGTCACTTGTGTGAGCGATTCTTCTTCACTTTCCATTTATCTTGAGAATCCATTTCTTGCAATTGGCAATCAACAAAGTAATGTACCCCACTATCTCAACAATCACCACAACTCAAAAAAGACCAAGAAGTCCAAGAAGTCCGGTCTGGTCTGACAGCTTCTGCCAGCTGCCAGCTGTGTGGTGTCTGATCAGGTGAATGATAACCCTGATGCCCGCCTGGTGCTGACTAACTGTGCCTCTGTACCACGACTCTGTGCTAGCATAGAATTGGATTTGGCTTTTCCATCCTCCATGTTTTCAATTTTTACTTTTTGACGGGGAACCCACCTTATATTATTCTGATAAATTCTCAATAGGGTTAGGAGGGAGGATCTGGTCCTGCTTGAGTCTCGGCAGGGTTCAGAGCTGCATAGGTCAGTTAAAGCCAGTGTTCCACTTAAGAGTTAAAAGTGAGGAGAAACATGTTTACTTTTCTATGTATCCTCAAAAGGAGTGGTAGGATCTTACTCTGGGCTTGCTTAATCTTCTTCCTGCTCCTCCTTGGTCTTCTATACTTAAGAGATCTAGGGAGTCCGACTCTTCTGCTGAGGACTCATATATTCAGATGAGGATTTCTTGCCTTACTTCTTGCAGATGCCATCACCTTTGGATTATGATTCTGAGGAGGAGTCTTAAGTCCTGATTCTCCTTTAGAAGAGCCACCTCAAGCAGTAGACCCATAACAAGCGGTGTACTCCAGGGATTGGTCTTGGGGCCTCTGTTATTCGGAATATGCTTCTCTGAGGTGTAGGCCAAAACCAGTGGGCTGTGGCTGACCAAGTGTGCAGATGACTGCAAGCTAGACGCGGTCATCAATTCCCCAAGTGATGGGGATGTCCTCCAAGAGTGTCTTACCAAACAAGTGACTGGTGACAGAAACATGCCCAAAAGCTGAATGCCAAAATATGCATCATCTTCCCCTTTGGGAAGAGTGACGTCCCCACATGTCCCATTAATAACGTCCTAAGCATGCAATCAGTCGTGAGGGATTTGGGCACCCAGGTTGTTAGTAAACTAACTTTTGACCACCATGTTGCTTCCATTGTACAGAAAGCTTTCTATATGACCCACTTCATATGTAAGGGTATCTCATCCAGGGACAAGGAGGTCATAACATCCCCGTATTTTTCCCTTATGAGGCCAGTTATTGAGTGCAACACCCCCCTTCGGCATGTACCTCGCAAAGCACATCCAGCAGCTGGAGAGACCACAGAGGTTCCTCACCAGGAGAATTCAGGGCCTCAAACATCTACCCTCCACAGATAGGCTAAAACTCTATCCCTCTACTCACTTTCATACAGACTCCTCGGAGGTGACTTCTGTCTGACATACAAAGCAATCCCAGACCCCTCCTTGATGGGACTGCTGCATATCCACAAGTCGGGGCTTTGGGTGCTGACTTGTCTAAACATGGGCTAAACTCTTGGCTAGGCTTATAAGGGCCTCAGGGCCAATAGCCTAGTAACGTCTGATGATCCTATGTTGTTTGGGCATACAGTAGTTTGCATGATAGAGCATTTTATGTGGGACTGCTCCCAGGTCTCTGCCATCCACAAAAGGTATTACAAGTTGTTGTAGATGGACTCCCCTAAGACTTCTGCTGTTCCCTCTAGCTTGATTGTTTTGCTGGATACATTTTCAGCTGCTTCTGCCCGTAAGAAGCCTTAGCATTTTTTATAAAGTCCCTGATGCTTTCATGTTTCTTTACAAGTGTCCCTCTTTTGATCCAGCTGTGCTTTGTGCTTATAAGCCTTCCTGGCTTTTGTCTTCTTCCAAGCTTCTTCCCTTGGACAATGACAGAATAGCTGTAGATAGGATAGGGAAGAAAGCCTGGCACTTCATGCCACAAATTATCAAACTCGCCTGACCAGGTATACATTATTGGGGGTGGGGTCTTTCTGACCTGCTTGATTCTGAGGCTAGGCCCACTGCTCTTTCATAGGTTCATAGGTTCATACTAGGCTATCTGCCCAAGGGCATTTATAAGCCTAGCCCATAGTTATGTGGCTTTCGCCACCCCTTTAGTTTGAATAAAACTATGCCGCCTATTTTGCTGTGCCTCTGTCAAACAGTGACACTGAAGTAATCCCTGGGGTATATCTGCGATCTCCCATCCATTGGTCAAGATTCCTCTTGAACAAGGCCAGCGAGGTGCTCTGCCTCACATGTACCGGGATTTTGTTCCACAGCATAGGGAGTCTCTGGGTGATGAATCTGTCCCTCCAGCACGTTCTATTAATAACCGTGTCAAGGTTTAAGTCTCCCGCCCTTGTGGTTCTGAGGGATCTACATTTTTTGAGGTGAAGCATATTCATCAAATCTGGGTTTGACATGGCCTTATATGTCAGGCACAGGTTACCTCTGAGCAAGCGGTATGAGACTGAATAGAGCTGGAGTTCTTTCAGTCGGGCAGCATAATACATATTTTTGAGACCCTTTATTCTTTTGGTGAGGAACATTTGGGGCCTTTCCAGCTGCTGCAGGTGTCGGGTCAGATACATTCCGAATGGGGCATTGTACTCAATCATAGGTCTAATGAGTGATGAGTACAGGGGGACGATGACCTCCCTTGATCTCGATGTGAATCCCTTCATGATCAGGTGGGCAATGTAGAAGGTTTTCCTGACTACTTTAGCAACATGAGTGTCAAACGAAAGGCTAGTGTCAACCTGGGTCCCCAGGTCCCTGATGACGACTTCTGTGCTCAGTGGATTGCCACCTATATGGTAGCTAGGGGTAACCTTGTTTTTCCCGAAGGGTATGACTATGCATTTCTTGGCGTTTAACTTTAGGCCATGGCTCTGGCACCAGTTATCCGTTTCTGTGAGGCCCTTCTGAAAGATATCTGTGTCTGAAGTGTTTTCGACTATGGCGCCCAGTTTGCAGTCATCTGCAAACTTTGTCAGCCATAACCCTCCTGTGTTTGCTTGTACTTCAGAAAAGTAGATGCCGAACAAGAGTGGACCCAGGACTGAGCCCTGTGGGACACCACTTGTGACAGGCTTTGAGTCTGACATGGCTCCAGCAACTCTGACCATGTGGGTTCTGTCACTTAGCCAGTTTGCAACCCATCTTGTGATGTATGGGTTTACATTCAAGCTGATGAGTTTTTCGATGATACCTGAGTGGGGTATTGTGTCGAAGGCCTTTGCCAGGTCGAGGTAGGCTGTATGGGCTGCCTTTCCCTCGTCAATGGCCTTGGTGACTGTTTTGAAAAAGTCAACCAAGTTTAAAAGGCATGATCTGCCTTTGACAAAGCCAAACTGGGTTGGATCCAAAGTCTGCAAATTCCCTATGTCTTTATTTATGAGTTCCATTATGATCCTCTCCATGGCTTTGCAGATAAGGCTTGTCAAGCTAATGGGACGGTAATTTCCAGGGTCGGTGGAGGCACCACCCTTATGAAGTGGTACCACAGTCGCCGTGCGCCACTCCTTGGGTACGTATCCTGAGGTGATGCTAAGATTAAACAGCTGTCCTAACTGCGGGTTTAATTCCTCATTGAGTTCGTGGAGCACACAGCCGGGGACACCATCCGGTCCCATGGATGCTGTGTTTTTTGCCTTGGAGAGAGCAGTTCTCACCTGGGCGTTGGAGATGTTTGGGGGGCTACAATCCTCTGGTATAGATATCTCTCCTTTTGGGAGTTTGCACTGAACCTGTCAGCCAGTATGTTGGCAATGTGTGTAGGTTCAGTAATCTTCACACCATTTTGGACTAATTCTGAGCATATCTGGGAATTTCCTCCTAGGTTTCTAACATAGCTAAAGAAGGCCTTATGATTGTCTTTTGTGTCCTTGGCGATTTTTCTCTCGAAATTTGCCTTGGATGATTTTATGAGAGCTCTTAGTTTTTTACTTATAATGATCAAAGGTGTCTTACCTTTCAAGGATTTTGCTCTATCTTGTAGTAGCTTCCTCCTTTTGTTGTAGAGCTTGTTTATGGCTTTCCTTGGTGGGATCCACTTCTCTCAGATGGATTGTCACTCCGTCAAGTGTAGCTATGATGCTGCTGATGCATCCTGTAGAACTGCTTTAGGATCGGTCAGGAGATGCTACTCTTGGCTTTGTCTTCAGACATTACCAGTTGATATTAAGGCTGAGCTTCTTGATGTTCCTTTGTATAATCAAATTTTCTTTAGTACTGCAGTTGCTAATTTATTTAAGACTTTACAAAACCAAGACAAGGTCAGGAAGGATAAGGATCTTAAGCAGATTTTTCTCTCTCATGCCCAAGTTTCAGGGGAATTATCCTGCTAAAACTGGTTGACAAGCCTATTCAGCCCTCTAACAGGAATAAGGTTCTTAGGTGTATTTTTTTCTGACAAATCCATAGAGATGCCTAGACCCCAAAAGCCTACTTTTTAGGACAGGTCTACTGCCATCTGACATTCTACCCTCCTTTCCCTTGGCGAAGACACTGTCACACCCTGTTTGGCAACAAGTTACTGCAGACCCTTGAGTTGCATCAGTCTTGAAATCCCTTCCCCCTTTCGAGCATTTACCACCCCCTTCAGACCAAATTCTCCATTGTTCAAGGGTCCTGCTGGGTTTGATCTATCAGGGCACCAGTCAACCTGTTTTTTTTTTTGTTTGTTTTGTTTTTGTATTTTTTTATGTTTTTTTTTTTTTTTGTTTTTCGTATTCTTAATTAGTTTATATATTTTAGATAAGTAGCCATTCCCTTGAACTGTTTGACTATTCAGTAATTAAAATTTAAGTAAGTTTAAGAATTTTTTGCCTGGTTAATGGATACATTGTCAATTTTAGTTAAAATGTATTGCCTTATTTCTTTTAGTACCAGCTACAGTTCATTATCTTGATTAAATTTGTTCATAAGTTTCATATTAAGAATCCTGACAGAATCCATCAGTTGATGCCAGAAAATTGTTTTTCCCTCTGAGAATATTCATTTTGTTAATATTAAAAGTGTCTGAATTATTTGGTGTCTATGCAATTGGGAGTAATAGAAAAGACCAATCTTTGATCTAAAAAAAATAGAAAAATATGCATCTTACTCGCACTGAAGAAGTTTCAGGTCAAAGTGAAACAAAAGAAGTGAAAAATCCTGAAGCGGCACTACAACTGAAGCAAACGTGATTTATTTAGAGAACAAATCATCTATATACTTAGGCCTTTTGTTTATCTATGTACTTAGGCCTTTTGTTTGTTCTTTAAATAAATTGTTTGCTTTTATGCTTTAGTTGCCTTTTTACACAGCCTCAGCTGTGGTGCCACTTCAGGATTTTTCACTGCAGTGTTTGATATAAGGATGTTTTATTTTAAAAAGGTTTTAAAATAGGATATTGCATTGTGTATAAGTTTATAAGGAATGTGTTTGTTTGTGTTACCTAAAATATAATCTCTCAACTTGCAATATAGTCTGTTAGGCAGAATATTTGTGTATTGAAACATTGATGAGAGATTTGATTGTAACCAGATTTGTTCATGAATTTGTTTCCATCCTGCCGAATATGAAGAATTTAACCACAGAGATCATGTTTTGACAGTAGATGATAAAACATACATATTAAAGTCTGGAAGGTTACTACCTCCTGCTTCCCAGTCTTTTAAGTGGTTATCTAACAGTTATTGTTTTTTGGGGGTACCATAAAAGATTTAGCATTAAATGTATGTATATAAAGCTTGGGGGAGGTAGTGAGATAGCTTGAATATAGTTTAATATTTTTTTGGGAAATAATCATTTTAATTAAGAAATATCTGTCCTCCATTGTAAAAAAAAAATTCCATTTCTCAGTGAGATGTTTAGTTTTGTTTGGGATATTATTAAAGTTAACATTTCATCTACTTCATTAGTTAAGGTGATCCCTAAATAATTAATTTTGTTACTGTAACTGTATATTTAGCAAACTGTGTAGTTTAGAAGTAGTATCTTAATTTTATTGAATTTAAATCTGGAAATTATCTGGAAAGAATCTATCCTCAAATGTTTGTAATGAGTTGTTATGATCATTCACTGTCAATAAAATGTCATCAGCAAATAGTTGATCCTTTGAAACTAAGGTATCTATGAAATGAATGCCTTTAATATTTGAGTTCATCCTTATACAATTAGCAAATGGCTCAGTGACTAAAGCAAATAACAAAGAAGGTAAAGGGCAACCCTGTTTCATACCCTTAGTAATTTTAATATTACTAGATGTGCATGACCCAGTCTTAATGTAAGCTAAAGCATTTTCATATAGGTATTTTATTGAGTGAACTCGTGTGAAAATCCATATTCTTTCAGTGCCTGAAACAGGTAATCCCAGCGAACTGAATCGAAAGCACTATTTATATTTAAACTTACTATAGTCATTTTTATCTTCTTAGAAGTTGCTGTAATCAATTAATGTATGAATTCTTGTAATGGTATGTGTTCATATGTATTATAAATCCAGTTTGGTCTTCATCAGTTAATAAAGGGATCAAATGTTTATTCTACTAGGATATATGGCCATAAACATTTTATAATCAATGTTTAAAATTGATATTGGTCTGTATGAAGAACATTCGTTTGGATCTTTGTCCGATTTTAAAATTGGATGTATTAAAGTATATTTCCAGGAAGGAAGGATATTATCTTCTTTAATATCTATTCTTTTAACAGTAAATTTAAAGCTTCTCTAGGTAGTAATTTATACATTTCTGGTATATTCTTAATTCCAGGATCCTTGTTTAGTTTTAGTTTGTGATTTCGTATCAGATATTGTAATTGGTTTATCGGTTAACTTTATATGTTTTTCTTTTAGCTTATTCTTGATGAATTTTTTTAAAGAATGATTTTATTATGCTTTATGGTTGAATTTCTGTATTGTTGGGATTAAAGCAAAGTGTGCTTTAAAAGATTCTAAAATACTTTGAGTCAAACTTTTTTTCCTAGTACCAGGAATATATATTTCTTTAATCTGATTAGAATTTATAATCTTCTTTGTTCTATTTGCTGTTCGTATTTGATTGATGGGGTTCATGAAATAAGAAATTTAATTTTTTCCAAGCTAATCATAGTTTTATGGTGCAGTATTTGTAAACATTTTTTTATCTCGTGTTCCTTTTGCAAATTATTTTCCTTTTTTGCATATCAAGTTTTAGATTATCCAGTATCTTTTGTAAGTCATCTAGTTCCTCATACCACTGTTTTTTTCTTATGCATAAACCAAGTTAAGATTTTACCATATAGATAAGACTTCAAAGAATCCCACACAGATATCTCTGAGGTACCATCAGCAAGAATTATATTTAAAAAGTTTGAATTTCCTTGGCATAAAATTCCTTAAAATCTCTTAAATTCTTTATATAAGCTGGAATTATTGTAATGTTTATACTTTGAGATTTATTACCAAGTCAAATATAATTGCATTATGGTAAGATAAGGGGCATGCAATTTCCTTAACTCTATCAAGTTTTGAAGAAATGTTTCTCGAAATATATACCCTGTCTCTTCTAGATTGCATACTATGCCGATTAGAGTAATCTGTAAAAAAAAAAAAAAAAAAAAAAAATAGTGAGTAGGGGTCAGCAAAATCATTTACATCTTTAATACTGAAAATACTAATAGTCTGATAATGCTTTTGATATGACTGGTTTCCTGTGTAAATTCTTTGCATTAGTGTCATCATCAGATAAAATACAATTGAAATTTCCTACAAGTATTATACTTCCCTTAGAATCTTGCACTATATCTTCAAAATGATGTTTGACCACTTTAACCCCCGGCCAAGAATCCAATATAAATTAATGTGTAAAGCTTTCCATTTATATTCAGAAATATTAAACATGCCAGAATTATCATGGTAAGTGTTTATAATTTGGGGAATTAATGCAGAATTTCTCCACAAAAGTCCTTTTTTTTTTTTTTTTTATGATGTGAACTTACTAAAACAGAATAGTTGTTGGAGCTGAGTCTGTCTATATCTTCTCATAATAAATGCATTTCTTGAAGGAAAACAATTTGGGCGTTGAATTATTTTAAATATTTAAATAGACATTCCCTTTTACTACTATTTAAACCGTTAACATTAATGGGGGTACATTTCTTACATATGTTGTCTTTAGCAGTGTATTTAGACATATATACCTACTGTTATTTTCAGAAAAAGAAATAAGGAATATCTTGAAGAAGAAAAAATTTCAATCTACTAATATACTATAAATAGCAATCTCAGACACCCATAAGTATATATTAAGGTAAAAAACATGGTCTAAAACTAAAAAAAAAAAAAAAAAAAAAAAAAAAACTAGACCCATCCTGAGGTATAAAAACCCACACTTGGACAGAGTTACCATTCAAGTGTACCTTCTAATTCAGTCACGAAACCTATTCTTCTCTCTAAAATATTAACTCTGTACAGAAAATAGTAAACTAGTTTGTATTAATGTACTAATAGTATTCATAACATAAAGGCATAAACTTTAGATTGTAAAGAAAACTTAAAATAAAATGTAAGAATTAAAAGCTTTTTTCAAAACTAGTAAAATTATTATATAAAGTGGTGTCATGCATCTTAACTGCATTATCAAAGAAGTGAAGTCATCATGTTTGTATTTAACAGAATTGAAATGTATAAGATTTATATAAGAACTTTTGTTAGGAATGATTAAATAAACTTATCAACTGATGTACAGTAAAGAAAAGAAAGGGGGGGGGAGTATTTTGATTTTAAAGATGAAACTATAAGGAGCTCATAGGATGTATTCTTTAAAGCGCCCTCATAAGATTTAAAGAGTAAAGCATCTTGTAATATTAAAGGAAGGAGATATTAAGTAATAATAAAATTAATTCTCCTGTCGTACTAAAAAAACATTCCAGCAATATTTTCATAAAAGAAAAACAGCATAACGTTGATCTTAAGCATAAAAATTAAGATGGTGCATCGCATATCAAACATATTGCTAAATAAAAATGAATTCTGAAATATTCATTGCTTTTCACTAGGAATAAAATGCAGAAATTAAGACTGTATTAAAGTTATGAGATGTAACGTAAATAGTATCATCATTTGGGTTCCCTATTAGATGAAGGAATGCTTAAAATGTCAAGTATGATATGCTCGACAGCTTTTAAGCAAACGTTCATCTAAGCAAAACCTAAGTATGTCGAAACAAGGAGTTTCGAAACGTTATAGTTGGCCAGCTGTCAGGAATCCAATGGCTGACGTCAGAACGTTCACCTTGTCCAGCCATTCTTGCAGTCCTTCGCTGTGGTGCGGTCTTGGAGTTGGTATATTTGTTAGGGAAGGTTTGAGGGCACAGGCCCCCCACGGGGTTTGGGGGGTGATACCCCCCACTTTGTTTGATTTGTTTGTTTTTTTGGGGTGGGGTTAATGGTGTACAGTACATTTTAGCCATCAAATGTTGGCTTCCTGATGGCTGGCCAACTATAATTTTTCGAAACTCCTTGTTTCAACATTCTGTGGTTTCGCTTAGATGAACTTTCGCTTAAAAGCCGTCAAGCATGTCATACTCGACATTTTAAGTGTTCATCTAATATAGACCCCTTCATTTGTTATTAATAATGTATTGTATTAGTACATCTCTTTTAATTAAATATAAGCCCCAATTTAATCGTATTAAACTGAAAATAAGTATTGGAGTTTATTTCTAAATATATTTGACACCTTTTTATATTACTTAGTCAAAGTAAAAAGAATATAAAAGCATGTAATCACACTGCTTGCTTCAGATTAAGATATCAAAATTTTCTGTCCATAAGGTATAAAGAGAAAAAAAACTGCTTGTCACTTTAAATGTTAGGCAGAAATAGAACTATAAAAATGTATAATAAAATATGTGAAATTTTACCAGTGTTAAATAAATACACTCTTTAAAGGAGATTAGTGTTTGTGAATGCTTTAACTGAGACTTTATCACTTTAAAAAGCCAGAAAATGGCAGCAGCTTCTTTATAACCTTTGACCTTAATGGTTACATCATCACAGAGCTGTCCTGTTCAGTGCAGAGTGTTCGGATGTTTGCAGGAGTATACTTTAAAAAAAAAAAAAAAAAAAAACTGTTTAACATAACATAAAAAAAATAAGGTGGAACAATGGAAACTGCCATATCAGCTTGCTATCACACCTGGAAGACGAGAATGACGTATGTAAAAATTTGAATACTTAATAGTGTAGCGCAAGCATGGGATATGAGAAACGTTTTTTTCTGTCAGAAAATGAGAGACTAGTAGCCATAGAAGTCACTTCATATACACAGTTGTATACAAGCTTTAAAAGACAGCACCACAGCCATGTGTGACAGAAAGGCAAGCATTAGAAAGACCACAAATGTCGCAGTAAAAAATGAAACAATAATTAAAAAAACATTTATTTATTTGTTTTAGAGTTTGTTTACTGGGATAGTCCATTGGGCTGAAGAGAGCCCATTTTCAATGGAGTCACAGGGAGAAAAGCTCTGTAACAACCTTATGCAATTTAGACAAATAATTAACAAATGAGTAATACAGTATACAATTTACAAATGAAAAAAGATAAAAAAAAAAAGTGTCTATAAGTATTTACAAAATACCTTAATGTATACAGTGGAAAATCTAACAGTAGAGGCAAAATATGAAATGTTTCCTAGATGAGCAAAAAAAAAATCACTTTATCTTCTCAGCACAGA
This sequence comes from Protopterus annectens, assembly GCF_019279795.1. Taxonomy (NCBI): domain Eukaryota; kingdom Metazoa; phylum Chordata; order Ceratodontiformes; family Protopteridae; genus Protopterus; species Protopterus annectens. Next base: position 1,038,574,661 of record NC_056739.1, on the reverse strand, counting down.
GAACCAATTGCCCTCCTTAAAAAAAAAAAAAAAAAAAATCTGTAGATATCCAAATCAACCACAAAACAGTAAGTCTGCCACAAAGCACTGCAAAAACCATATGTTTAAATTGGAAGAGCCTCCACAATTATAAGACTCATTGTTTCAGTGCTGTGTAAAAGGGTAGAAAACAGTAATAAAAATGCCGTTGCTTGCAGTTTTCCTTGGTAAAATAATTTGAGCTCAAATTGTTAACACCTTTGCTGAGGATTAATTGATGCATTATAGGTAATGAAATAGAGACAAGAAGAAAACAAAATATATGTTTACCTTATTTTATATTTTGAGCATAAGATCAATTTGTGTGAATCAGTTCAAAATGTCATAGAAATATGAAGTTCTTTGTTGAAACAAGTATAATAAAGGGAAGTACTTTTAAGTAATATGAAAAGCAAAAGAAAGTACAAAAGGTTTATTTGTCCTTCAGTTTCTTCTTGTCAACTGTTTCCAATCATTCTTCTCAGCCTCTCTTCATTGAACCAGAGCACCAATCCATACCTACTGATTGTTCTAAAATATTTATAGATGTTTAAAAAAGTGATAGCTGAGTCTACTATAGCAAATGTCTTGATTCCATCAGGAAGAATAAGTCTAACTGGGAGTAACAAATGTGTTTTGATCTGTTTCTTTAACTCCTTTATTACAGAGATATATTATTTCCTTCTTGAAATAACTGTAGTGGAGTAATCATTGTCAAATCTTAACTTTCTCTGAGTTTGACAGGAGAGTTTGACCAAGCAGTCTTTAAAACAAGTTCTTTATCCTATCCTAGGAAGAGAAAAATCTTGCTGTTATAGACCTTGGTTTGTTATTTCGTTTGGTAGATGACAAGGAGTAGCTAAGACCTGTGTGCTCTTTCACTTCCAAAAGAAACAGATTCTGGTAAATTCAGGATGTTGGGAATCCATAATGTAAGGAAATTAGCCATATTATCCCCTTCAGTCTTTTCAGGTAGTCCATAAATGAGGAGGTTGTTTCTTTAAATCTATTTTCAAGATCATCAGGTATGAATAATAAAGAAGTGTTCTGTTTTAACAGAAATACCACATGCTGTTCTTCTTCATATACTCTTCTCTGTATATCGTTTAATGATTCTTCATGCTGGCAATCTGAGTTTTCTGATGTAAGACTATCTCCTGTAGTTGTGTGTGTTTTCTACACTTATCTGTGAAGGTATCCAACTTATTATCCATTTTGTCAATCTTTATAGATCATGTATGATGTTGAGTAAAGATTGTAACTCTTTCTTGAAGGACAAGTCTTATGAGTTCCTTTTAAAATAGCTCATACTGAAGAACTGTCAAGAGTCCTTATTGCTTGTAATTGACAGGAATTTGATAAAATAACAATTCAAAACAAGATGTAAACTTCAAGGATACTTGGATGAAAAATTCCATAAAAATAAGCCCAGAATCTTAAATCAACAATTCCTGTCAGAAATGTTTTGGATAGGAGAGCTAAGAAAGAGTGCTGTTAGCCTTACACCATCTTGGCCATGCCCCCCCCCCCCCCACACGCACACACACACCTTGTATCTTAATAGATAGCTTGGGTATTACTTAGATAAAGGTGAAGGCCATAAGCAAATCTGAGAAGCTTTTTGTTTCTTTTTGTAGTAGGACATTGGGTTTGGCAGTTTCTAAGCAAACTGTCTTCTCCCTGATTTCAAGGGCTATTTTTTGTTATTCATTACATGCAGGCAGTTTTCTGCCTCTGTTCAGGCTATTTCTGCCAGGGCAATGGCTTCCTCTCAAGCTTTCTTCAAGGGTTTTGAAACTCGTTCCATCTTTGGACACCTTGACTAAACATTACAAGTTGGATGTCATTTCTGGGGCCAGGGCGGGATTTGCCAAGGATGTCCTTCATGGATTTGTGGAGGATTCCTTTTTGCCTTTCTCCCCCCAGTCCTTACAGTAGCTTTTATACTCTGCCATAGGTAATGAACACCGCAACAGTGATATGGTAGGACATAGTGTAGTTGTGTAAAATCTTAACCACATCAGTATATTTCGTTCTGTTCACTGTTGTTGTATTCAGTCCCTCCCTACTGCCCCCTGTTCTTACTTTTTTTCTTTTGGGAGCTTTTGGCTGGCTGACGGGTTTTTCCTTGCACTTTGGCATCTCCTTTTTCCCTGGATGCACATGGCTCTAGTTGTCCTGGGTACGTCAGTTCTAAATTTGGAGAATCTGTGCATCACATTTATGCCCAACACTGATTTAGGGAGCAAATGTCTGATGTACAACACTGGTAATAGGTAAAGGTTGGTATACTGGACAGACATTGGGCTATCCTTGGCAGGAGAGCCCATAGGTTATGAATACTGTAACAATGAATAGAGGGACATATACCGTTATGGTAAGAATTTACACAGTTGTACTTATTCACACCCGCATACCCCTCAATTTCCTACCGATGTTGGGCTTAGCTCATGCATCAGATATATGTCATGAGAAGAAAATGCCCAAGCTTTGATGGTCCCATCTTTAGTAATAGTGCAACAGTAATCAGCAAGATGTCTATTTTCATGGTAAGTTCCTGAAAGCTGTACTTTCGCCAGTCATCTCAGTGTTAAATTCAAAAACTTCAGAAATTTTAGCTTTGGTCTTTGTTGTTTGTCTGCTTTGTTTCTAAGAGGGTGATCTTGGGATTTTCTTTTTGGGAGGATGGTAGAAACTGAAGAGGAATGGACCCTGTCTTCTATGCATTTGGTTACATAAAATACCCAGTATCCATCTAGAAGCAGTACCTATCCCAGAGTTTATTGGAAAAGTTTGTTGTGCTGTGGACCAGAGGCTCAACCACCTCTGCTGGAAGGTAAAAGATATAATGAGATGATAAATAGTTGTGTATCTGTGTTCCTAACCTTTGTGCTACATACATGCCTCTCTGTATCTGGAACACTGTGGTAATTCTCAGTAGGAAGTGAAGCACCTCTAAATAGATTTCTGGCCATTATGTTGATTTGCTGTTTTGGAAGCAGACACTGGTATTAATCATTATCTTCTGCATCCCCACATCACACACAGCTTACCATACTTTCTTAAGTCTGAATGCTGGCATTTTTTAGGCTAGCTGCATACAAGCAAGACTAAAATGACACGTTTCCATTATCAAAACCATGACAGCCAAGTGATCCTTATAGCTTCTTTATATATTGTAGATAGAGCCGGTTCCCCAGGACCAGTCCTTTGCCTCTCAGAACCTACCTTGCATCTGAAACTGTTTGCCTGACCTCTGTTCAGTTCATCTGTGCATATGACGAGAGAGTATGTGGAGGCAGGTTTTCATCAAGCTTGTCTTTCTACCAGTATGTGTGTGCATGTATACATATACACACACTCACTAGGCTTGCTGTTTTGTTTTGCATTTTCATTCTTCCCAGGCTAAGCCCCAGCAAACAATATTTACTTATCCTTTCCAGACAAACTTTTTTTAAACAGTATCCTCCAGTCTTTCTTGGTCAGACTACTACTATGTACCTTCACAGCATTTCTTGATAAAGTGATCAGTCATATACCTTAGATCCCTCTTTTAAAATGACTTTCTAATAGTATTCTGCAAACAAAACCTTCAGTCATTATTTATTTATAGACATTTGTTTACTGGAAAATCCAACTGGCAATATCACATTTTCAGCAAAGGCCCTTGGTGAAAAGCGCCAACATACTACATGAAAGCAGAAAAGTAGACTATAGCAAATGTAAACATCTGATTTGGATGGTCATTTTGCAAGTACAATATAATGGAATTGTAAAGGTTGTTTTTTTTTTTTTACAGGTACAGTACAATACCGTTTCATACAGAGTAACCAAAGAATTAGGAAGATTGCCTTGTTAGAGAAATGCTAATTTGTTTAAATTAAAAAAACTGAAGAAAGGGGGAGACAGGGAGACAAAACCAAAGATAAGTAGGGAAATAAATAAATTCAGAAAGAGAGAGCTGACACTCAATAAAATGATTAAGAAGTTTACAAAGACTGTCAGAGGCAAGAGAGAGAGCGAAGACTGTTTGGTAAAGAAAGGAATGTGTGTAAACTTGTGAAGAAAAAATGTGTATAAATTTAGAAGAGAAAAGATATTTATAGTTTACAAGTGAATATTTGAAGTATATGTACCTCGGTAGAATAGAAAGTAAGATTGACTCTCCCAGTGTGAAAACAGAAACCCGCAAGAGAGAGCCAGTAAGTTTGTGTTTTTGGATAAATTTCAGTAACTGGATAGTAAGTGCACTGCCTAGATACCAGCAAAAAAGAAATTCAGAGCACCTGAAATCAGTCTGAGGAAGTCCTTCTATGGATGAAAGTGCTTACTGTGTACTGTGGATTGTGCAATACGTGGATTAAACTTTTTTAGAACTACCTGGCTGTTACCTGTGGTTTCTTGAAGAATATTTTCTCTGTATGTTATAAAGTAAAGATTTCTCAGATATGTTTTTTGGCCGCAGCGGTTAGCGTTGCCGCCTACAGCAAGAGATTCTCCGGTTCGATCCTCGACTGGGGTGCCTTCTGTGTGGAGTTTGCATGTCCTCCCTGTGGTCACGTGGGTTTCCTACCACATCCCAAAGACATGCTGTAGGTGGATTGGACACTAAATTGGCCCTAGGCGTGAGTGCATGCATGTGTGTGCCTTCTGTGGAAGGTTGGGGGCAGGGCTGGCAACTCGACACTGTAAAACTCCACTGCCAATCATGAGTGGACAGGTGATCCGCTGTGGCGACCCCTAACCCGGAAAAGCCGAAAGAAGTTGCATTATCACTTGTGACATAGGCAAATTTGCATTTATACAAAAGTAATCAAATTGTATTAAATTAACATTGACAAACATTATACTTCATATATATGGGTATGTCTCATCTAACCTAAACAACATTACATAAGTTATTCAATTCCTGACACCTTTTATAAATGAGAAACATCCTTATAAACCATCAGTTATGACATAACCACTCATACCTTTATAGAAATGAAAACAAACCACACCAACACAATCCTAGTTGCAACCATTTTACATCACAAACCATAATGACACACTCCCAGTTGCAAACATTATACAACACTTATCTACCCTATCATTTTCAGTCAAACATTAGATAGCTCAAGTCCTTCTTTTAAACCTTATTCTCCTGTATGCATTGGTCCCACAGTTCCCATTTTTTATGTAGTTTGCTCCTACCCTTTTCTAAAGCTCTCATTTCCATTTGTTTTCTCTGTTACTAAATTCACTACTACTAATACGGTTGGTCTGAATTTGATTTCCATTTTCTAGTAATTCCTTTTTTGGCAGCCACTATAATTAGACACAGTAAGGCCTTACCATGTCTAGGCAATTCCGATTCTGTATCATAGCTCAGAAAAATCATCTCCCTCTTCACACCAATCTGCCCAGCCAGCATCTCCAGCTGTGCATCTTTAAAGTCTGCCAACCCACCGCACTCTCAGAAAATATGTTCCCAAGTACCGCTCTTTCCCCCATCACACCTCCAACATTTGCTGTCTACCTGAGGAAAAATTCTAGTATACTTGGAGTATAAAAATATCTATGTAAACATTTCCAAGCAAAAATCCTAAATCTTCTAGATTTTGTGGCATATTTGGGAGACGCACACATGTCCTGCCATTGTTTCTTTGTGAAGTGCTTTTCCAATCTCGTACCAATCCTTTTTAACCTCCTCTGATTTGATTCTTGTAGTTATCATGCAGTATTTTATATGCTCCGCTAACTGTTCCTTCTTTAATGGCAGCTTCTGTTCTAGAGTACTAGATTCTACTAAAAACTCTACCAGTACTGGTCTTTCGTTTCAGACCCCCCCCCCCCTTCTTTCTGTGTGCCTGTACTCTAATCTTTCCCTTTGCCTATACTTTGACTTTTCTCTTTCTCCTTGTTAAGTTTTAAAAAATGCAGGCACTACAGTGTTTAAAAAAAAAAGTCTGGTCAAGAGAGTATGATATATGAATAATTGATGTGCTTTTTCTCATTCTTGCATAGGGGAATGACTGAATTAAGACCCTTGGCTTGACCTAGTAAGTTTTAAGAGAAAGCAAATAAGTAAAAATGAACATTGAAATAACAAAGCTTTCCTGTAGGAAATTAATAAGTAAATGTTTGTAGGAGCAACTCTGTGGTTCTCATGTCTCCATGGAGGCAATCTGATAAAGAGCAATAGAAATAGAATACTTTTTTCTTTCAAAGGTTTTCTTTCAATGGCTAGGAAATTATGTTTTTTAGAAAGAATTCAAGTGTTTTCCCTTTCTGGGAGAACAATAAAGATACAACAAAACCAGACAATGCTTAGAATCACAGGCTGTGTACCATGCATCTTCACATGAATAACCTTCATTTTAGATTAACCCAAATCTCTGTGTGTGGCTGACTGTTTGGGGCAGTTGTTCCTTTTAAGATGGTGAAACTTCAGTATTGGAAGATGTACATAGTTTTCTGTGTTAGTATTCAGTTAATAGGTTTTAGGTGTGTATTGAGGGTGTGTTTTTGAGGGCTTTCAATAAAACAAAAAGCTTTGTAAGATGTGGCATATGCTGAAATGGAAATGACAAGAAGGAAATGTATAAAAGATAAACCTGCGAAAAATTAGTGCATGGATGTAACACAAAAGTTGGAACTAGATACTTAACAAAAACGCCATTACAAATAAAAGTTGGAAGTATTAACTTTAACATAATGACACTTTCTATAGTACCTAAATGTTAATGGTCTCACAGATGCTTACAAAAAAAGAGTAATGAACTATATTAAAACATGCAGAGTGCAAATAGCTATGCTACAGCAGACACATTTGGAAAGAACTGAACATGTGAATTTGATAAAGTTTTTCCGGAAGGTTTTTCAGCAGAATACCTGGGACAAAGGAAAAGAGGAGTAACTTGTATTAATTGTAAGAGGAGCTCTAATAGTAATAGAGGATAAAAAAGGTAATGGTAGATTTGTAGTATTAAGCATCTACTGGCAAGGTAAGAGCATTACACTGGCATGTGTTCATTTTCCACTTAAAACTGCTGTAATGGAGCTTAAGGAAATTCTGGGAGAAATAATTAGCTTTCAGGAGGGAATATTGCTTACAGGTGGGGACTGGAATTTTATTTGGAGTAGTGAAGATGCGTCTGGTGGACCCAGAAGGGAAAATATAACAAAGGAGAGCAGATTTTTGAAGAAATTTATGAAAATAGTTGGAATGAAAGATGTGAATTTACATATTTATTCCACAAGGAACAAAAATGGACTAGGCTAGACAGAGGTTGCGTTTCACATGAATATGTGCATCTAATTGAAAGTTTTGATACACATCCAATAACTACTTAAGATCATGTGCCAATAATAACTAAAATAAAAGCACAGGGTAATGAAATAAAAATGAGACACTTGTGCTTTCCCATCTATCTGTTGAAAAGATAGGAATTTAAGGAATGTGTAGTGGAAATTATTTAGGAGCTACTAGAGAAGATAGAAATTTCTTCTGAAAATATAGCTAGGGAATGGGATACAATTAAAGTGTAGTTTAAAAATAGGGTGGAAGTAAGAGCGAGAGATGACTAAGAAGTAACAAGAATTAAAGGGAATGACAAATGTTAATGTATTGCAGAGGAGCAACTGCAGAACGCTAAACAGAAAATAAGGGATTATCTCAATAATATGCATGAGTTTAGAAAGATTGCCGTTAAGCAACCTTTTTGATAATGCCAAAGCAGAAAAGCTTTTAGCACAATGACGTGGGCAGCAGAAAGTAAAACGTGTAATCGCCAAGCTTAGGGAGCCAGTGATAGGGAAGATAAGAGATCCTGTAGAGGTACTAGAAATATTTCGGAAATTTTATTTGTCTGTAAACCAGAGAAATATGGAGATCAAGAAAAGGCAGAATGGAAATGTTTATGGAATAATTAAATATTCTAAGGTTAGAGCTGGGTGAAGCTCAATTGCTAACAGAATAGGAGGAGATGAGATAAAAATAATGATGTATAACCAATTCTCAGGAACGTACCTAAGAAGAGATGGGTATGCCTGTAGAAGTTTGGAAATTAGGAGGGAAAAACTGATAAAGATCTGGAAGGTTTTGTTTAACAGTATTGTAAGAGGAGGAGAAGCACCAATATCTTGGAAGAAAGCGGTGGTGGCTGTAATGCCTAAAGAGCATAAAGACCCATCAGACCCAGCTTGCATATAGGCCCATTTCAATCCTAATTATGAAGTGTCTGCCTATAATGGCTAAAAGAATGGCGAAGGGGGGGATACCAAAATTTATAGATATGGATCCAGTGTGGTTTTGTGTAGGAGAGGCAAACATTTGACAACTTTTACAGAACATTGATGATCCACAGGGAATCAGAATGTAAGAAAATAACCAATGTTGTTGGCGGGTCTTGATGCAGAGAAAGCATTTGACAGAGTAAGCTGGAGGTTTGAGTAGGGCAATGGAACCATTTGCATTCCCTGATAAAATTTTAAGGTTGATTAGAAGGATATATGAGAGATCGGAGATGAAAATTAAAGTTGGTAGGTTCCTCTCTGATAATTTATGTTTGAGCAGAGGAGCCAAGCAGGGGTGTCTTCTTTTCCCTTTATTTGTGCTATAGAACCATTAGCAAAGAAAATAAGAGACTAAGAAATTCAAGGATATAATTGGTGTGGTAGTCAAGAAAAACTGGCTCTATTTGCAAATATTTTATACCTGATAAAAACAGAAAAGTACATTTCAGTGTTGTAGAGTATTTTGTGACAGTTTCAGATCTTTTCGGGATACAAAATTAATGAAACTAAAACAAAGGCAATAGCTCTAAATTATGTACATACACACAAATTGGTTCAGCAGTATCCATATTTAGGGTGACATGATAAAATGAAGTACTTGGGAGTATGGATTAAAAAGGATTCTGGTGTGACAGCTAAGGATATGTGGGAAGAGATTAAACAAAAGATAATACAAAAACTGAAGAATTGGAAGCTCTGTTGTATAGATATGCATAGCAAAATACAAGCAGTTAAAATGTTTTTAGTCCCTTTAGTTTTATACAAAGGTCCGGCATATTTTTATAAACCGTAGGAAGTTGTGGATAGCAATTAAGAGCTGAAGGATTTTTTTCTGGGAGGAAAGATGACGAGGCAAGTGGGATAAACTGAGTCTTCCAGTTGAACAGGTAGGTTTGGCATTTCTGTATTTTAAGGGGTATTTCAGAACTGCACATTTAAGGCTCCTATACACAGCATAAGCAGAAACCTGTAATTCAAAGTGAAAAGGGATGATGATGACACGGGGGGGGGGGCTCAAGAAACATTTGGAGGTAGATCCTTAAGGAGAATAACCGTACAAATATTATATTCATAAAGTTGCAGAAAGTATTCTAAGAACTAAGCCAAAATGGAAATGGAGAAAGGAGATTCTGCAGACAGGGATGACTGAAATTAGGTGTACAGACAGTAGGCAAGAGGAGGCTGTAATTTATTGGAGAAAACTGGCAAACAAATCAAGCTATTGGAAACAGAGAGGGAAAGGTAATAGAATGGGAAAAAGCCAATAATTGGACTGCAGGCAAGGGATTGCCTTCCCTATCCAGGATTGATATCAGAGTGTAGGCAAAGTGAAAGAAATAGGGGGCCCTAAGCAAAATACCAGCACTGGTAGAGTATTTAGAGTGTAGAACATCAGCTGCTGTTAAAAAAGGAATAATTAGTAGAGTTTACAAAATATTGCATGACAACTGTAAGAAACAATCAGACAAGGTTAGAAAGGATTGGAAAGAGAGACTGCATAAATATTTGACAAAGAAACAATGGAGAGGGATATATGTATGTCTGCAAAATATTCAGCAGAGTGTAGAAGATTTAGGATCTTTGCTTTGAAGTGTTTACATGAGTATTTTTATGCTCCTAAGAAGATTCCAAAGAATTGATCCTCAGGTAGATAGCAAATGTTGGAGGTGTGATGAGGAAGAAAGATGTAATTGGGAACATATTTTCTGGGAGTGTAATGAGTTAGCAGACTTTAAAGAGTCCCTGCAGACTGCTCTGTCAGACATATAGGTGAGATTATTGGAGCAACGAAGGAAATTATTTTTTTGAGCTATGATACATAAGGCCTTGCTGGGTCTAATTATGTTGGCTGCCAAAAAAAGTAAGTACTAGAAAATGGAAATCGCTCTATACCAACTTTACTAGTAGTAGTGTATGTAGTAACAGAAATAAAACAACTGGAATTCGGATCTTTAGAAAAGGGTAGGAGCAAATTGCTTAAGAGTTCTGGGTCCTTACATGTTGAAGAACAAAAGAAGAAGGCAGGATGTGAATGAGCAATGTAATGTTTAACAATGACTGAATAGATTATAAGTGATGTACAGTAAACTCCTTGGTTAACAGACACCCATGGGGATTGGTGGATGCCGGATAACTGTAGTTTCTGGTTGCTTGAGAGTTACGATTAAAAACAGGCCTAATACTGTACCCTATACTATTTGATGTTGTGTTGTCCTATCTCGCCTTCATCGGTTCCGACTCAGCCTAATTCAAAGATAGAGAGCTTCCACTGGCTCGAGGTTGTGTCCTATCCCATGTTGCTCCTGGAAGATTACCCAGAGCTTCCACTGGCTCGATTTTGGTATGCATGATCCTATTCTGTTCTCCCTTGTAGGGTCATAGGTTAGTACTAGGCTAACTGCCCTTGTCAGCCATTTTGTCTAGCTTTTAAATGTGAGAATCAAACCATGCACTGTGTGTCTGTAAAGTAAACACCTTAACCATTATGCCAACCTTCCACTTTATTCCTAACCAAGGCTTTACAAAAATATGTTTTGTTAAAAGTACTCATCCTGTTTCCTAGTTTTGCCTCACAGTAAAATGCTGTCCGGTTCGATTCTCAGCTAGAGCGTCTTCTGTGTGGAGATATGCTTGAATGGGCATACCTTTGTTGTAGGTTGTGTGTCAGGGCTGGCAACTTAGCACATAAAAATCAACTGACAATCATTAGCAGACCAGAGTTCTGCTGTGGCGACCCCTAACTGGGAAAAGCTGAAAGATGCAACAACACTCACACATTTACTTCATAGCACATCATTATATATATATATATATATATATATATATATATATATATATATATAGGGTCTATATCAGATGATTGACTTTTCAGAAATTCAAAAAAATATCGGAGAGATCATATGGTTACGTTTCTGAAAGCCCGGACATCAAAAAAAAAAAAAAAATAACACAGAAATCTACCTTTTTTACATTTTTGCATGGGGGGAAGCCCCCCTGCACTCCATACTTCCTGTAAATTGTATATACCAACTCTGAGATCGCAGTACAGTGAGGAAAAGGGTAAATTTCCTGATCCTCACTGTACTGCAATCTCCATTCAAAAGCTTTGAATTTTCACAAATTCGATCATATGGTCTTCACCATATGGAGTTTGCATTTCTGAAAAGTCAATCAACTGATAGGGAACCATATATATAAATGTATATATATATATATATATATATATATATATATATATATATATATATATATATATATAAAATCTATATATATATATATATATATATATATATATATATATATATATATATATATATATATATAATATCTGTATATATATATATATATATATATATATATATATATATATATATATATATCTCTATAAATGTACTATGGCTCATAGGTTAGGTGGGTTCATAGGAGATCACTAGGCTAATGACGCAAGAGCCCTTACAAGCCTAGCCAGTTTACCCAGATTTTACCCAATTTTCTGTCCCTAGGAGAAGGATAACAAGGGTTAGCAAGCAGGGTTTTGATTGTTTTTATAGATTGCCTCTGCCCAAGGAACATGGGCACCACCCCAGGAGTGAATTTGTGATTTCCCATCCATTGGTCCAGATTGTGGTTGAAGATGGTTAGGGAAAGTCTCTGCTTCACGTGAATAGGAAACTTCTTCCAGAGGAGGGGCAATCTCTGGGGCACATGTCTGTCTGTTCAGCACAATGTATTCATGTCAGAGATCAGGTTTAGACCTTTGGAGAGGGTAACCCTTGTACAGTTAGTTTTGTGAATATGCAACATTTCCATCAGAGCTGGGTCAGAGATGGCCTTGTAGGTCAGACACAGATCTCCCCTCAGTAATTAATAGGAAACTGAATACAGTGATAGGGCTTTTAATTGGCCCACATATGACATGTTGCTTATACCCTGCATTTTTTGGTGAGAAACCTCTGAGGATGCACCAGCTGTTGCAGGTGCCTGGCGAGGTGCATGACCAAGGGTGCATTGTACTTGATTATTCGTCTGATAAGGGCTGAATGCAGTACTACTATGACAGCCTGACATTTGCACGCCATACCCTTACTTATATCTGAATACCCAGATCTCTCACTGCTGTGTCCACTCTTAGGGGGTGCTATCAATGTTGTAATTTGCAGGGGTATTTGATTTCCCAGAGCTTATTATTATTATGCAGTCCTTTGAATTTAGTTTGAGGCCATGGCTCTGACACCAATAATTAGTCTGTTTCAGACTTTTCTGTAGGCTATTAAAAATGTTTGGGGAGTCATGATTGCCCCCCAGCTTGCAGTCTCCAGCACACCTGGTCAGCCAAAGGCCATGTAAATTTGCCTTGACATCTGAGAAGTATATTCCAAACAGGAGAGGGCCTGGCACTGAACCCTGTGGTACTCCACTGGTGACTGGCTTCTTGCTGGATGTGGATTCTCACACTCTAATAGCATGTGTCATGTCTATGAGCTATTTGGCTATCCATTTGATGATGTAGAGGTTCATGCTCAATTTTGGGAGTTATCTATAATACCCAAGTGGGGTATTGTGTCAAATGCCTTGACCAGGTCAAGGTAAGTGGTATGCACTGTCTTACCCTCATCCATGGCCTTGATGAACTTCTCAAAGAAGTCCACCAGACTGAGCAGGCAGGAACTGCCCACGACAAAGCTGAAATGGGTTGGGTCTAGAGTCTGGAAATTTCCTGTATTTTTATTAATCTGGTCCATGATTATCCTTTTCATAGCCTTGCATATGAGGCTAGTCAGACTTATAGGTTGGTAGTTTCCTGGGCCAGTTGACAATCCCGTCTTGTGCAGAGGGATGATTGTTGCTGTCCTCCACTCTACTGGGACAAAGCCTGTCTGAAGACTATGGCTAAATACAGACCTGAGTGGGTCTGCTAGGTCATGTTTCAAGCTATTTAACAGACACTCTGGGATTACATTAGGGCCCATTGATGCTATGCTTCTAGCTTTACAGAGTGCAGTGATGACATGCTCTTTTGTGATAACAGGCAAAGGAATGGTAGGGGGTATTTTACGGGGAGTGACTGGAGGTGATGGGGGCGGGGGGTGAAATTTATGCTGAATTTATTGGCCAGCACGCTTACTATTTCTTCAGGCTGAGTAGAGGTAGTGCCATTTAGAGCCAACTCAGCACATTGTTGAGTGTTTCCCTTGAGATTTCAGATATAATTAAAAATGCTTTGTGGTTATCCTTTGCATGGGAGGCTATTTAAATCTCGTATTTAGCATTTGAAGACTTGATTAGTTCTCTGATTTGCCTGTGGAGGCTAATGAGGACTTTTTCTCTCTGCTGTGCTCCTGCCCACTTATTACTAGGAAGGAATTTCTTCCTTTTGTTGTATAGTCTGTTTATGCCAGGGGTCCACCAGGGTACTAGACCTGGGTTTAGATCGGTCAGGTACTGCTGTTTTTATGCATTTAAGTGGTTCTACAGGGCATTTGTGTATACTTTTGTGTAGGCCTCCATGTTTTTGGGGTTAGTAGGAGCTTTAAAATTTCTTATGCTATCGCTTAATAGGAGGTAATTTGCCTTTTAAAAATTATTTAAGATTTAAGGGTTTGATAGGGTACTACTGTTACATTTATTTCAAAGGAGATTGATTTATGATCCAATCTTCCCAATGAGGACATTATGCTGGGGGGGGGGGGTGGCAGCACTCCTCCATGTTTGTGAGTACTGTGTCAAGGATATTTGAACCCCTAGTGGGAGTGCAGACCAGATGTTCCAGAGCATTTGCACTGATAAAGTCCAAAATCTCTGAGCCTGCATATTAGTGGTCATATATGTTTCCCAGTTTATGGAGGGGTAGTTAAAATCGCCCATGAGTAGTGAATTAGGATGAATGGTAAGCGATTCTAGTAACTTTAGGTATGCGGAGTGAATTTCATGGTTCAAGGTTGGGGACCTATAGCTAGCGATGATATGGTGGGGGATTTTGCCTATGGTCAGCTGGACATGGAGTAGCTCAAATGAGCCATCCTGCTTGACCAATCTAGAGGTATAATTGCTTTTTATGTAATGAAAACACCTCCTCCTTTCATTTTTTTTTTCGTTTTCAGAGGT
>NC_056739.1:1038522761-1038555261 GCF_019279795.1 Protopterus annectens | reverse complement strand
AATCTTAGACTGTATAAATGTAACTACTGTTTGTGTATAAATGTAAATAGAAATGTAACTATTCTGTCTAACTGGAACTCAATATAATGTAATGTAAGCAAATTGAGCTTTTCTCCCTGGGCCTCCGCTGAAAATGGATATTACCAGTCAGACTTTCCCAGTAAGTAAGTAAGTAAGTAAAAAAATAAATAGGTACCCATCTGTTGAAGATATTTTTTTGCAATACACTGTCTCACCTATGAACTACTATTTCAAAATTACAGGCCTAGTGTTCCATATATTGGCTTTGCAAAGTCGTAACAGCTACTTTAGCTTCTTAGCTTTCTCACAAATCTCTCTGAGCACACAAACTTGCCTCTAAACAATGTGCATCTTTAAGCAAATCTTTGTCAGGTTCTGAGCTATTCAACTCCATAGCTACTAAAAAATTCACTCTTTTACTAATTTATTTTACCTCTAAAGGCATTACTGACCTCCAGGACTATACTTGCATTTTTTATTTCTCTTTCCAACAAAACCAAATTTAGTTACTTCCAAACCCCACTTGCACCGCCCCTCATAAATCTCAAAAAAGAGGATCCACAGCCATGGATGTGCACTTTCCTACTGTCTTTGTAGTTGGCCTGGTGGAAATGGACATCCTAACACAATGCAGCAATTGTCTCATGTTTATTGCAATCACCCTATCCTTAAGCAGACTGACACAGTATGCAAGAGATGTAATTACACTATATCTTTGGAAGCAAAAAACTTCCATGCAGACACTGATATCTCCAAACAGGCTGTCAGTAACACACACCATGCACCTACTATGGATCAGGCACATAAACTCACATATGCTGAGGCTCTTTAATGCAATCTAACCAAACCTCAAAGGCCTCCCATATGCTTCCCTCAGTAACCACCAAAACACTCTACAAAGAGAACACTCCCCAGGACTCATACAACCCCATCTCAAAATGTTTCATTCTCCAAGCCCTTAAGACAAACTACCACAAAATCCAATATATTGGTCATTGAAGACTCTATTATGATTGACACTGATGCCCACTAACCAGAATGGGCAAGGAGACACTCATGGTCAGTTGCCATTCAAGACCAAGGATCTGCCAGATTACACATGCACTCAGGACACTGAACCACAACTACCAGGATGACTTTGTCATGGTCCATGTGGGTGTTAATGACTTGAGATGTATCTCCCTGGACCATATGAAGGGAGACATGATAGAGCTTTCAGTTTATGTGTCCCAGGCAGGTATGAGTGTAGCACTAAACAGCGTTCTAACCTTCTCTAAGGATGATACAACAATATAATCAGAAGATGATTGACTTTAACAATTAGATTAGTTACTGGCATCATTCTAAGGGAGTCTAATATATGTCGGCTTGGGAGGACATGCTCAACAGACCAAGGTGCTTCACCAGGGATGGTCTGCACTTGTTCCCACTAGGCTTTTGGATATTGGCCAAAACATTATCCACTCCTGTACTGCCAATCTGATAAACCTTCTAGCATAGTAAATTATACTCAAGATAAGCTAGAACTGTTACTGATCAGTGCTAGGAGTCTCAATTAAAAACTCCACTTGCTGGAAGCACTCCTCACCCTGGAGAGTGTTGACATCTGTGCAGTTACTGAGACATGGTTTAAGTCCATGGAAGACACCCCAGCAGTGTAAAGCTGTAATGCCTTCCACACGTTTAGATCAGCTACAACACAAGAAGAGACAAGAGGTGCAGGTGTATAAATCCACTTAAAAAGTAAGCTGACATCAAGATCAATCAAATAATATAACACGATTGAGTTACTCCGCGTCCAAGTATCCTTAGGTAAAGTCCAATACCATATAGTTGCTAATTATAGGTCCCCATCTATGACACAGAAAAAACATACCACATACTTGAATGTACTGGAATCACTCACTATTCGACCCAACACCATATTTATGGGTGTTTTCAACTATCCCACCATAAACTGGGATACATACATAAACACTAAAATGCAGGCTCAAACATACCTAGATATGGCAATATAAACACCCTAGAACAGTTAGTTTGCACACCTACAAGAGGTGCAAATATCCTGGATCTGGTACTCACAAATATGATTGCACACCCCCTAGTGTAATGCCCTCATTGACCAGATCAGATCACAAAGCAATCACCCTTGAAATAAATATAAAGCCCAAACTCCTAGTAAATCCCATAACCTTTAAGAACTTTTCCAAGACTAACTATCTTCTGTTAAGTGATGGCATATATAAATTCCAAGGCACGCCAAACTCAGAGAACACTGTGACCTATGTGTTAGTGTTTATGGCAACCCTGTACAAGCATGTAAATTAAATAAAACAGCAGTACCAAACTGAAGCAAACTCCAAAAACAAGGCCCTTTGGTGGATCCTCAAGTATAAATAGGTTGTGAAATAAAAGAAAGAAAATCCTGTCAAAAAATAGAAAGTGCTGTTCCCAACAGACAAAAAACTTTCTCATCATTCTTAACAAGCAACTCGGGGGACTAATAAAGTCAATCAAAGCCAATTGTGAAACAAAAATAGCTTTCTAGGCTACGGATAGCCATAAGGCTTTTTTTCAGTTATGTACACAACCTTAAGGGGAACACACAACAGTGTGCTGAACTAACAGTAAAATGAATTTCCTATACTGAACTTGATGATATAGCAGATTTGCTGAACTATACATTTAGCTCCAATTTTACCCCCCCCATCACTCCCAGTTACCCCTCATCAGGGAAATACCATCTACCATTTCTCCCCCAACTATCACAAAAGAACAAATCCTTACTGAACTCTCCAGTGATAAAAACACTGCATCAATGGGTCCTGATAATATCCCAGGATGCCTCCTCAATAGCTTGAAACATGACCTGTCAGGTTCACTAGAATCTCTATTCATCAACAACCAGACAGGATTTGTCCCTAGGGAATGGAGGACTGCAGTGGTCATCCCGCTACATAAATTGGGACCATCAACAGACCCAGGGAACAACAGACCCATAGGTCTGACTAGTCTTATATGTAAGGCCATGAAAGGAATTATCAATATAAACAAAGACATAGGAAATATTCAAACACAGGACCCATCTCAGTCTAGTTTTGTTAAGGGCAAGTCATGCCTACTAAATATAGTGAACTGCTTTGATAAGGTCACTAGAGCCATGAATGAGGGCAGAATGGTGGATAGTGCCTACCTTGACCTGGCAAATCCATTTGATACAAAACCTCACTCTGGTATTATACACAAGCTCACAAATTTAGGCATAAATCTCTGTGTCATCCAATGGATAGTCAAATGACTCAAGGATAGAACACATGAAGTTAATGTGGGGGGGGGTTACCTCCACTAAGAGGCCTATTTTGAAACTATGAATCTGTGAACCTATGTTACTAGTGGCGTCCCACTGGGATCGGTACTGGGGCCTCTCTTGTTCAGAATATGCTTCTCAGAAGTCACAGCAAATGTAGAGGGCCTTTGGCTGATCATATTTGTTGGCAACTGCAAACTGGGTGCAATCACTGAATTCCTGAAAAGTGTAAACTTCCTGAAGGAGGGTCTGACACAAAGAAATGAGTGGTGCCAGAGCCATGGCCTAAAACTCAGTGCAAGAAAATGCATAATTACACCCTTTGAAACGACGGCCACCAATGCAAATTACAACACTGATAACACTACACTAAGATTAGACCCAGTGGTACTGGTCTAGGGAACTCAGGTTGACAGCAACCTGAACTTTGATCACCATGTGTCCATGGTGGTGATAAAATCCTCTTATGTGGCACACCTTATAAGTGAAGGTATGGCATATAGATCTAAGGAGATCACAGTCCTACTACACTCAGCCCTAATTAGATCAATAATTGAGTACAATGCACCCTTCAGCATGTATCTGACCAGGTATTTGCAACAGCTGGAATAACCACAGAGGTCTCTCACTAAAGGACCTCCTCAAAGCTCTGTCCTTGGTCTCTTACAGACTACTGATGGGTGAATTATGCTAACTTAAAAGGCATTCTCCAAACCAGCCCTATTGGATCTACTACACATTCACAATCCAAGGATCTAACTTTGTCATGACATGTTGGAGGAATAGGTATGTGTCTCAGAGATTAGGTATGTGTCTCAGAGATTAACTCTTGTCTGGAACACACTTCGCATTCATGTGAAACAGATCTCCCTAAGCCTATTCAAATACAATTTGAACCAGTGGCTGGGAAATCACATTTTACCCCGAGTTGTCATCTGTGTCCCTTATGGACAGGGGCAGCTTGTAGATGCCCTAAGGCACAGGCATATGCTAAAGTCTTTCTAGTCTGTGGAGTTGGATACATGGAAAATTGTGGCATGAATGGATAGGCTTACAAGGCTCATGGGATATTAGCCTAGTAACCTCCTATGCTCCTCTGATTCTGTTATCCTATTTCCTTCTTTAGCTAAGTGCTTGTTCTGTAGAAAAGGCCATCAGCCAGTCCTGATAAGATGGCAACAGCATAAATATGAGAAATGATGTAAAATGAGAAATTAATGTTTCCTGTCTTTATACTCTTGCTCAGATATACAGCATATCTGTAACCTGTATTTCCATTTAGCAATGTTTTCATTATTTCTGTATATTAAAAAAAAACATAAACTGGAAAACACAAGCCCTTTAATGAAAGTTAAATGTTTTCATCCAACACATTAGTAAATTTGCAAAGACAGTATGTCAATACGCTGGACAAAAGTTCTTAACTTTTCACTCAACTGACTTTTTCCTTAGTTTACTTAGGTATAATACAGCAATCTTATTTTATACTGTTTTATTTGTTTAAAACCTGCCTGATGAGACCTTTCTAATATCCCTGCCACTCTAAATGTCCACAACAAACCATTCTCCCATCTGCTGCTGTTATCTCTGAGTCAGATGCTGTTGTGAACATCCTTGAAGTTAGAGGAACTGCGCTTGATCTATTTGTGTGCTTGTAACATGCCTTTCCCCAGTGTCCATAACCCAATGATCTGACTGTTGCTTTTGCACATGCTAATTTTTTTGAAACCTATAAACTTTATGGACAGTTCAAATTGATGTCCCCAAATGAGAGGCACCCTATGTAGCTGCCTATTATCCATCCATAAGGCAGGCTGTGCTTCCTTGCCTTCTGGCAGTCCACTCAGTCTCAAGCATTTCTTCTAGATTTATGTTCCAATGTAAACAACCATTGATTAATATAAGCTAATTACTGGTATGTCTCCACGGCTGTATCACATACCTTATATGCTTTTTACTTTACCTGCAACATAGTGTTATATTGCTCATGCAAAAAATCTCAAGTCAGTAACATCAGATACTTTCATTGATTTGGCATATTCAGCTACCAGCCATTGTAAATCTCTTAAGTCATGGTGAATGCACTCTCAAGATCTTCCTCCAAAACCACCTCCTCTCCACATTTTGCCATTTCCTCTGACATCAACATATGCAGGGCACTTTAACACGATGTCATCATCAAACACACTTCAAATGAACAATTTTAATAGAAGAAACTAACTAATTTAATCTTGCTAAATGGTGTGACTAGGGGAGATGTACAACCATCTGAATCACCACATGATCTCATAATAATTTTAGCATTTTGATATCATTTTTGGCCTCCTCTTCTACTGACATGTTCAATAGTCTCCTCTTCTAGGCTCACAGGATGTCAGAGACAAGATGTAGGGATGACAGCCATTATCTAAAGGGGCTAGGAGATTTCTTAGGTGCTCCTAGTATCCCTCATTCTGTTCATAAACAAGCAATTCCTATTACTCCAAGTTGAAACCAGTATACTATTCTATGTATTTGTGATAAAAAGATGGAATATAAACATGATATGTCTGGGCTGTCAACCTAAGTCCCAATGAGTATGAATCCAGATATGGCCTTTTCCCAAGGTGCTCCTGCTGGGACAGTAATATCTTAGCTATCATAACAATAAATCACGTTCAGTTATTCAGAAAGTCTTTTAAGTCACACTTTAGTAAAGAAAATACATGTAATTGTTTTTGAGATACACATGGTCCTCTCTTTTCTCTGTAAACATTGTCGGTTACACACATATGAAGAAAGATGGTAAAGAAGGTTGATTTTATTCACTCAGTTAACTGTAGAATAACTACTATGCTTTATTTTTTGTCATAGGAATGTTGTATATGTTGTTGTGCTGCTATTTAATTCACTCTGTGACTACACCTTAACTGTACAAGATTAATCATGTACATTTTGATTATATTTAGTTATATTACTTACTTAAAATCATATATTGCATGTTGTACCTACTCTTGTTTGTTTGTTATTATGTGTTGCTTTTGCCTTCATGGCCCAAATTGCATTTGAAAAGGGTTCCTGCACCATTTCACTTACAAATATTAATTAAGCAATAAAATAAAACCTAAAAAGTTTCTACTCCCAACTCATGATTATATCCTCCGTAGCACAAATCATGATACTCCCATCCCCTACCCCACTCAACCCCACCCAATTCTTCCTAATCTCTTTTTTTCTCAAATATTTTTTTTATTTTTTCAAATGCAGTTATATAAATTCCATAGTATTTGTATATAACATCTTAAATAACTATGTACACTATTTACATCAGCCTGACACTATAACAGAGCTCAATATATACAATTACTTTATAGGAATAACAATCCAGTTATCAGAGTGTATGTGTTCAGTTATTGTAAAGTGTCAATCAATGATAAGACTTTTTTTCCATGGATTGTTAGTAAATGGCTTAGGATGAATCCTTAGTTCTTTAATTTTAATTTCCAACAATGCTGTGGTGTTCAGTAGGTTGTAGAAGTCTTCCAAAGTTGGTATTGTGTTTGTATTCCATCTTCTTGTTATACACTTACTTGAGATTGCAAGTATTGTCCATACTAAATACATATTTGATTCATTCAAATGAGGACCTTCGTTCACATTTAATAACACTAGCACTTTAGATAAGTTAAACGATTCATTAAATAAAGCTTGTAAAAAGTTTTTAATACCATTCCAAAATGGCTTAATTTTAACACAGTCGAAAAAAATGTGATTCCAATGTGCATTGTGTATTTGCTCACGCCTCCAACATATTCCCTTTGTGGAAGAATTAATTTTAGTAATTCTATCTGGAGTTAAGAATGCTCTGTGCAAGCATTTCCAATTAAACACTTTCCAGTATTGTGTAAAGGATGTATATTTTATTGACTTCCTTCTCTCTTTGTCCTCCTTTTTTCCACAGCCTCTCTACTCCAACTCTGCCAGCTCCATATACCTTCACTCCTTCCTCATTCTGCTCTCTCATCCTCATCACCTCACTTCTTTCCTCTCAGCTTCCTCTTCCACCTGAGCACTGAGCACTGACTCATTATCTCACCCTACAATGAGCTCCTAACCCCACCTTCATTTCCTTATAGTATATATTCTCATCACATATAATTTACTACTCAAACTGCACCCTTCATGCTATTTGAACTGCCTATACAAACAGCATTGCTCTTTGTCTTCTATTGTAAATATGACTGCTGTTGTAAATATGTATGTTTCATGTAATTAATATGACAGACTCCATTTATTTTGCTCTGTTTACCTCCATACCTCTTAACTGTCCAGATTTTTTCAGAATGTCCAGATTTTTGCCTCATACTTTTGGTCTATTTCTCCTAATTTTGGGGGGTTTCTGGCAAATCATTGAGCTTTCAAATCAGAAAATAATGGAAGACATTTGAGTTTCAGACTTTATACACTTCAGAAATGCCATACTAATACAAAACCTTTTATTCAATCAACTTTCTAAGCTTATAAGATCAATATTTAAAAACTGTCCCTATTTTTGGGGCTTTGTCTCTTCATTTCTTATGGCTTTGTCCAGATTTCTTGTTCCAAGAGGTTGAGAGGTATGTGCACCTCTGCTCAAACTGAAAATCTGTGTAACCAGGGTATGTATCACAATGTTTTAATCTCTTCAATGGCTTCATATATTATTATTTTGCTAATTTACTTTGTATTACTGTGGGCTTTTCTCTTCAGACCTCTGATGAAAAAGGGCTCTAGCTCAGTTGGACTATCCCAGTCAACAAATGTCAAATAAATAAATAAATACATACCATCACCTTTAACTTAAGAGTGAAATCAAGCTCATTCATAAATGATTCATCCTTCCTAGATTTACCAATGGAAACTATTATACAATAACTATCATACTTAAGAAAACAAACTGAGATACTATCCTACTGGAATGTAAATGATTCTGTTCAGGGTATTGCCAATAACGTTTGTGATATTAACTTCTGTAGCAATGAACACATACCCATAAGACACAAATGTAGAGGTAAAAAAAACTTTATCCTGCACCAGTGAATTAGAGGGATAAAGCCCTGATTACAACCTAGGTGACTTGAGTTTGATTAGTGGCTCGGGAGATTGACAGTTCAGGCATGGTGGGTGGGCAAGCTGAACTGTCTGGAGGGGGAGAAATAGCAGTTCCTGCTCAGGTTGTGCTGCTGATGGTGCTGCTCTAATGGTAGGGCCTTGGCTGAAGAGAGGATACCCATCATGATGTGGGAGTAGATACAAAGAAGACATGGCCATGGCCACCCAAACCTGTGATGGTAGCCCATGTTTGCACCTGTAGAGGAGCATGCATGTGTGGATAGATGGGCACAGGTGTCCCTTGAGATGACACAGTGCTTATGAAACCTGAAGTGGCAGGGCTATGCCAAAAAAAATGCTCTCATTCATTAAAAGCATGCTGGCGAGAGAATAAAGTACCCTTGTGGTTACCTGAATGACAGGGTTCCCTCAGATAATGTAGTGTCTGACAAGGGGAGGGGCTTGATGGTCAGACGGCGGAGGTTAAATGATACAAAAATCCTTTGGTTGAACTCCAAAATTAATGATATACAACAGAAAAAATGTATTGCTCTTTCAAAAATTATCTTAGTGCTAGATGGCCAACTGAGAGGAGCCAATTTTGATAGCTCCATAAACTAGTTTAATAATATAGGAACATTTTATTATTTTCAAGTTTAAAATGTCAGAAATCTATAGATAAACATAAATATCAATTTTGGTGGAGATATACAAAAATTTTCCTGTTAAGTAACTTGGAGATATAGTGAGTCACTGAATATGAACAACTCAAGGAATTCTCATCCAGATGCTGCTTTGAAAAAAGAACTGCAATTGATGACATCTACTTTAGAGGAACTGTCTTTGAAGATGGATGGTTTTAAAAATGACTTGGAAAACCACAAATTAAATTCTCAAAAACAGACTGATATTCTTAAGGAACTATTACAGCAACACCATACAAAAATAACAAATATAAAGACTTCTCTAAATGACATTGAAGGGAGACTCAAAGAGGAAGAATTCCAAAAAGAATTTCTGCTTAAACAGAATACATGGCTGCTTAACAAAATAGATGACTTAGAAAACAGGAAAAGGATAAATAACATAAGGATCTTTGGTCTGCCTGAAAACACTTAAGGAGAAGACATTATTTCATTCTTAATAACCTGGAATCCTAAATTTCTAAACTTGAAAGAGGGACTTTCATTTGGAATTGAAAAGGCGCATAGAGCACTGAGGAAACCTGCTTCTAACTCAACAAATATTCCACCTAGATCCATATTTATAAAATTTCTTTCATTTCTGGATAAGGAACTAATATTAAAATCTGCTTGGAGAAAATCACCCTTAAATTACAATCAAAGCCTGATAAGGTTTGACAATGATTATTCTTCCAGAATACCAAAACAAAGGAAAAAAGTCTGGCCAATAATAAAACTGCTGAAACAAAACAACATTAAAGCACAGCTGGCCTATCCAGCTAAGATAAAAATACTTTTTGTCAATGAGATGAGAACCTTTAATGACTTAGAAGAAGCTACTATATTCATCAAAAACAACAACATAGTGTCTATCCCAGAAGAAATTGAATGGATGGCCCCTACTCTTCAAAGATTAAAAGAAGCAAATCCTTGGATTGATGCTAGAAAGAAGAAACAAAAAGCTGATTCCAAGATAGCTGTCCCAAAAAATAACTCTTACAACTACATCTCTCAAAGTATCAACTGATATGGTACATCACTTGTCATCTGTTTTTATTTGAAAAAAAGGAGGGTTTCTTAAACAACTGAGAAACAGTAGTTATTTATTCAGAATGTTCAAAGTCCAATAGTTCTTCACAAAGGTAGGTCAAGATGAGTTACAATTTACATTATGTATAAGCCAAACAAAGCCACATATAATACAAACATAGAAGTTTCTGTTTCCCTACTTGAACTCAATGAATACTTATCTTGTTCATTTTCCATTGGTTTTACTTATAATAATTTAAGTAATTAATTAATTCAACAAGGTACCATTCATCAGAGTTCAGACTCAAATGTAACAAATCAACATCATATATAATAGCAGTAACAGTAGAGTGTTTTGAAAAAAAATGCTGTCATGGAGACTAATACCTTCTTCAGTTAAAGTATTATTTAGAAATGTCATGTATATCCTGGTTAAATAATAGTAGCAAGCTCTTAGTACAAATGTCATCATTAGTCTGTCTAAATATAATTAATATTAATTATGGCAGGTATCATAGCTTCAAGTGCTGTTTGATTAATCCTGATATAGTGTGCGTGGATGCAGCCATGTCTGGCAGCTAGTACAAATGTCATTATTATTCTGTCTAAACATAGTTAATATTAATTATGGCAGGTACCATAGCTTCAAGTGCTGTTTGATTAAGTCTGACATGGTGTGTGTGGATGCAGCTGTGTCTGGCAGCTGTTATATGTTGCCGTTTTCGTCTCCGGGAAGCTGTGGGTTGCGGCTTGTGATCGAGGTTTACTGATGCTTGTGTATTAGAAAGAGACATTTGGTGTTTTAGCCTGGATCCAGGGGAAGGGGTGGATAAAACTTTGATTTGGGATATTTTGGCAGATAATAGTTTGTTTATACATCTGCTGAGTGAGAGGTGGGAAGGCTGGAAGAATATGTTATTTCTTGTTGTGGTGACTTGTTGGGAGTTTTTTTTTTTATCTGTTTGCTCTTCATTCTTTTCATGGCTGCTGCCAAGCTGAAAGGGAGGGAATTTAGGCTTGAAGTTGCAGTGAAGTGAAGCTTTGCTTGAGGTGCATCGCAAGTCTCTGGTATGCAGTACACAGACACACTAACAGAAACAGATGTTCCCAGATTGCTATGGTAATGGAGACAGAGTGACGATAATGCTTAATGGCTCTGAAGAGCCTTCAAGATGATTCTCGGCAATGAAGTTTTTGGTTTTAAAAAAAAAAAAATATATATATATATATATATATATATATATATATATATATATATATATATATATATATCATAAAAGGGCTGTTTTAAACCACATGTACACATATTGATGGTCTCCCATAAAAAATAAATGCAATTTTATATTTAAAATGTATTTTGGTCTAAACACATTAAGGACTTACATAAGAGTGGAAGTCTGAGTTATTGTGAAAGACTAAGAGCACTTGGTTTTGTGCAGTACCCTTTGCAGTGGTCTGGGAGGTGAGCTTGCTCAGACGTGCTTGTCATAGGGGGATAGCTGATTCCAGGAGTGTTTGGGGTTGCCGAGAAGTGCTAGAGAGTCATCAGATTTCCTTCATGGAAATATCTGTGGGAATGGAAGGTGTGTTGAGTGGTTCACTGGCAGAGTGGCCACTGCGTGGAACAGGCTGGTAAAATGGAACAGGACAAATAATGGTTTGGATATTTTAAGAACAGCCTGGAAACATGCCACATGAACTAGTGAATGGTATTCTAGCAAAACTGGATGGGCATTGTTACCCATGCTTGAAGTATTGATATGTGTGTATGTAAGGATGGAAATATACTTATAATAAATAAGAAAATAGGAGGGTCTCATAATTTAAAGCCTATGGACTGTATAAACATGCTTGGAAGGAGCTAATAATAAGAATAAGCATTACAGCTTGTGGTTTTTCAAATAACTAAGTAACAGCCAAACAAAACAAAAAACACACAATTGTTATGTAATGTATGATTTTAGTAAATCTAGACATAATATATATAATCGTCATATAAGATGAAGCAGTCTGCTGAATTTAGATATTAAAGACAGGATTTAATAATGTGGGCTTGTGTACAATAACACTACTGTCTTAACTTGTCATAAATGACATACACTGCATTGAACATCAAGGGTAAGCATGATGATTTTTTATATAAGTAAATATGCATAACAAATCATGTAATTGCTTTAACTTGAATTGTAGCTTTTGTAACCCATCTTGACCATATATAATACTTAAGCGGTTACCAAGGTAACTAATGTTTTATACATAACATCAAACTGACAAAGTTGTTCAAGAGAAACAATAGAAGCCTGAACTTTAAATGTCACAGAATGTAACAATAATATTCTGAACAAATAGTATTAAATTGACAATAGACAGTTTAATAACATGGGCTTGTGTATAATAACACTACTGTTTTAACTTGTCATAAATGACATACACTATATTGAACGTCAAGGGGAAGCATGATGATTTTCTCATATAAGTAAATGTGCATAACAAGTCATATAATTGCTTTAACTTGAATTGTGGTTTTGCAACCCATCTTGACCATACATAATACTTAACCTGTTACCAAGGTAACTAATATTTTATACATGACATCAAACTGACAAAGTTGTTCAAGGGAAACAATAGAAACCTGAACTAGGAATGTCACAGAATGTAACAATCACATTCTGAACAAGTAGTATTAAATTGACAATAATCACTCAGTTTAACCTTTGCTGATTATACAAAATAGAATGTTGCCATTTAAATCTAAAAACTTTCAGTATATGCCATAAAATGTCAATTTATGAATATGGAAAAGAAACTTGTAATCATTAAGCACAATAAGTGAATGTGTTGTTTTTAACCTATATTTTCACTCATTTTATAATAAGAAATGACAGATATGAAAATCCTTATGTGTAGTAAATGGGGGGAAGAGGGATGCACTGCTAATAAAAATGAACTAACTTTCATGAATGTTCACATAAAAGAAATGTGATGCTTTAAGAAAGTTAGCAACAAACAAAGTGATTACTTAAATGCTGGCAAACAATGAAATATAAAAAAGTAATGTCTTTCAGCTTTTCCCGGTTAGGGGTCACCACAGCGGAACTCCAGTCTGCTAATAATTGGCAGTGGATTTTTACGGTGCCGAGTTGCCAGCCTGACGCCCAACCTTCAAAGAAGGCACACCCGTTCATGCACGCACCTACCTGCATGTCTTTAAACATCACTCGACCACGGGGAGGACATACAGACTCCACACAGAAGGTGCTCCAGCCGAGAATTGAATGGGAGAACTGCTTGCTGTGAGGCGGCAATGCTAACTGCTGCACCACCACAGCGAACAATGAAATATAACTTCTGATATATCCAGTAAAACACATTGTATTATAACCATGAGGTATAACTATTATAACCATCTATTTATATTAAGTAATAAGTTTTTAAAAACTTCATCAATAAGGGTGAATATGTTAAATAACTGTGTGCTATAATCTTTTACTGAGGTTTTATTTATGATACATCCTACTTTACTATGATTGAATTGCTTGTCATCTATCTTTCATGTAAATATTAATTGCTTATACAATAAGTAGACATTTATATTGTATTGGGATTCTGTCTAATCTACAATAGTACTATATCTGTTCAAAATAATATAAATATTGCTTATTCCTATTACAAATATTCTCCATATAATAATTCAATTTATGGAGCTCAGGTGTTCTGGATTGTCAAGGTATGAGTGATAATCTGAAGTACTTAGATTTATCCATCAGATTAGGAATGATTTTCATTCCATGGCTAGTGCAGATCTTAGTTTTCTTAACATTTATTAATTTAAATTTATTTCACAAAAACATTTTTAGTATGCCTGACCAAAACATTACTTTATTGGTAAACACTCAAAGTATAAAACTGATAATTTCCTTTAAAAGCTCAAACATATACTTTATAGTTCTCAGAGGAAAATGTTTAATAGTCACAATAAAACAAAAATACATAGTCTAAATAACCTAAGAGGGATTTAACTTTATTATCTTTAAATACCAATGGCTTACACAATCCTAGCAAGAGATCAGATCTACTGAAATATTTAAAACTGAACAAAGCACAAATTGTCTTCCTTCAAGAAACTCATTTCAAAACAAATGACAATTATAAATGGAATCTTAAGGAATATATGATATTGGCGCAATCCACTTATAAGACAAAGACAAAAGGGGTAACAATTTTATGGAAAACAAATGTGATTAACCCAGAAATCATTTATAAGTATGAAGATGAAGAAGGCCTTATGGCATTACTAATAGTTAAATATAATAACAAAATACGGACCCTAGCCAATCTATACTTGTTCCCAGGCATTGGAACAGGAACTGTTAAAAAACACTTGGATTTAATTTCTAATAATTATAAAGGCAACTTAATATTAGGAGGAGATTTTAACTGTATATTTGATATTTCTGAAACTACAAATAAAAGACCGATGCGTACATCTGCTGTGTCAAAAGTGTTAAATAAGTGGGTAGAATCATTTCATCTTGTAGATACTTTCAAATTTAAAGAAGATAAATTTTTGTTGTTTTCCCTTCAAGATCACAGATTTGGTACCCAAACTAAAATAGATAAAATATTTGCTGCCCATGACTTACACTCTAAAATCATTAATTCCCCAATCACTCCCTGCCCCTTTTCAGACCACAATTCACTGATATTAAAACTTCAAAATGGGTACAAACCATTCATCTTTAACTTCAGAATTCCAGCATATATAACTAAAATTAAAGAGTTCAAACCCTGGTTATTATCTGAATTACAGTTCTTCTTAGATATTAATTACACCATAAGAGATAAAAAAATAATGATATGGGACTCATTAAAAGCTTAAAAAACGTTTACATATATGGTAAAACCCTAATTTGGTATTAAAAAAAAAATCAGAGAATGGGATTCTGCATTATTAGATCTACAATCCAAACTTTTGTCAGTAAAAGCTGAAAAAAATCTAAATCATTTGGAGATGAAAAGGAAAGTAGAAGTATTAAACATTAAATACAATAAATTCTAACACATAAAACTAGTTTAGCTTTAGAAAAACTAAAAATTAATACCTTGGCCACTTCTCCCAAATATCTACATAATTTATCCACAAGAATCAAAATACAATCTAAAGCTAATAACATTAAAAGTATCTTCCATTAAAAGAAAGGGAAAAATGTCTCAGATATAGGTGACATTATTGATGCCTATAGAAATCACCATATGGAACATTTCCCAAAAGAAAATATACATATTGATCAATTAAATCTAGATCAAAAATGTTCTAATATAAAAATATACCTAAAAAATTCAAACTAGATTTGCAAGCACCCATATCCTACAAAGAAATTACAGATACAATAAAAGAGGGTAAAATAATAAAGCTCCAGGTATAGATGCATAATTATGGCACTATATAAACTTTTTCCTTCAAAGATACTGTCCTTCTTCCATAAAACTCTATTAGAAATTCAGTCACAAGCTTTAATACCACCCTCTTGGAAATATTCCTTAATCACACCAATCCTAAAGGTAAACAAATCCCCAAACCTCTGTACCTCATATAGACCTATATCATTATTAAATGTTGTTTTTCTTTCGGCTTTTCCCGGTTAGGGGTCGCCACAGTGGAACTCCGGTCCACTAATGATTGGCAGTCAATTTTTATGGCGCCGAGGTGCCAGCCTGACGCCCAACCTTCACCTTAGGCATGCCCATTCATGCATGTCTTTCGAATGCCACTCGACTGCAGGGAGGACATGCAGACTCCACACAGAAGGTGCTCCAGCCAAGAATCGAATGGGAGAACCTCTTGCTGTGAGGCGACAATGCTACCGCTGCACCACCGTGGCTTTATGTCATTACTAAATAATGACTATAAAATATTTATGACAATATTAACTAACAGAATGAAAATACCACTATCCAAAACAATAAATGATGATCAAACTGGATTTATATATCATAGACACCCACATGACAATATTAAAAGGATAATTTCTCTTATAGATTATGTTAATAAAGAAAATAAAGAAACACTCATAATTGGCTTAGATATAGATAAAGCCTTTGATTCCCTAAATTAGGACTATTTATTCAAAATCCTAATGCTATTTGAATTTCCTGCATCCTTTGTTCATCTCCTAAAGAATATATATACAAATAATTTAGCGTATGTCAAGTTAGGCCCTTTTACCTCTGAATCTATACATATAACAAAATGCACTAAACAAGGATGTCCCATGTCACCAGTTCTATTTGCTCTGGCTATTGAAATATTGGCAGATTCAATTTGTAACAATATAAAAATCAGCGGAATAGATGTTTATGAACAATACAATTCTAAAGTAATGCTATTTTCTGATGACATATTGCTAACATTATCTAATACAAAAGAGACATTAGAAGAATTAGATATATTAATCAACAAATTTCACATGACTTAAGTTTCCTTTTCAATAAATCAAAATCAAAATTTTTATTTTTAAATAAAAAAGAACTGCAGATTAAGG
This sequence comes from Protopterus annectens, assembly GCF_019279795.1. Taxonomy (NCBI): domain Eukaryota; kingdom Metazoa; phylum Chordata; order Ceratodontiformes; family Protopteridae; genus Protopterus; species Protopterus annectens. Next base: position 1,038,538,609 of record NC_056739.1, on the reverse strand, counting down.
GGATCACATCATAGGGAAACAAGAATATACCTTAAAATATCTAGGAATTGAGTTATGCAAGGATAATAATGAATTAGCCTCAAAAAACTACAATAATATCATCAATACAATTAAAATCTCTGTGGAAAAATGGAACAAAATAATATTAGCATTTGAAGATAGACTACAGTCAATAAAAATGGTTTTACTGCACATGATCCTATATATAACCTTGACAATACAAATGTTACCAGAAAGGAATATACTTAAAGAAACAAATTCATGCCTAATAAAATGTTTATGGTTTCCCAAAAGAAACAAAATAGCTTTAATACATCATATCAGACCATGGAAATAGGGAGGATTAAACTTTCCTGATATAGAAACATGGGTCTACTACATTTATCGAAATTTCATATGACTGAAATTCATTTGACTGAGACAGAACATCAAAGTTCAAAACACTGAAAACTAATTTGACTGAAACTCATAACACTGACACATTAAAGTAAAGTAACCCCTAATTATATATATATATATATATATATATATATATATATATATATATATATATATATATATATATATATATATATATATATATATATATATATATATATATATATATATATATATATATATATATATATATATTAACTCCAGGATTGCACTACAGTGGGGAAAAGGGCATACACCTTTTACTTTAATGTGTCAGTGTTATGAGTTTCAGTCAAATGAGTTTTCAGTGTTTTGAACTTTTGATGTTCTGGTTTCAGTCCATTGAATTTCAGTCATATGAAATTTCAGTCATGTGTAGTAGACCCAGAAACATATAGAAGCATCAATATCTAAAACAATCTCAAATTGGATAAGTCCAAATTACTCTGCAAATTGGAAAGAATTACTAACTGTAATATCAATAAATTAATTTGATTTACAAAAAAAATTTCAAATAACAGATAAAAACTATTTGTCATGGCACATATGTATTAGTATGCAATATAACATAAATAAACCCACTAAAACTCTTATGATTAATTATTACATTGACTCATTTAGGAAAATTATTAATGCAAATATAGATTTAAAAATCTGGTTTAATCTTTTAACACCATTTATAGTCACAAAGAACTTTCCACATAAAATATATAGAGAAATTATTAATTCCTGGGAACAGAAAGGATTTGTTTGTTGGCTCCAATGTATCAAAGAACTAAAAGTTTTAGATATGCAAGTAATAAAAACACCATACAAAATTCCACAACAGGACTGGCTAACTTTACAGAGTATTCTGTCATATTTGCAAGATTTAATGATAATAATTCTTCATTTAAAGAAATACCTAAATTTACGAAATACATATATGAAATCATATATAATGACTTTGATATGGGAAACAGTATTTCAAAATTTTACAAAATATTGATAAACTATAAAACAACACCCAAAACCTCATATTGGAAATATATAACAAAAGGACACTCAATACAGTTAACTGACTATATTAAAATAAATATCTTATTATTAATAAAATATACATCCTTTACACAATACTTGAAAGTTTTTAACTGGAAATGCTTGCACAGAGCATTCTTAACCTCAGACAGAATAAGTAAAATGAGTTCTTCCATAAAAGGAATATGCTGGAGATGTGAACAAGTACACAATGCAGATTGGAACCACATTTTCTTTGTGTTAAAATTAAGCCATTTTGAAATGGCATTAATAACTTTCTACAAGCTTTATTTAATGACTCATTTTATTTAACTAAAGCTCTTGTATTATTAAATGTGAACGAAGGTCCTCATTTGAATAGGTCAAACATGTATCTAGTATGGACTATACTTGCAATTTCAAGGAAGTGTATAACCAGAAGATGATATACAAACACAATACCAACTTTGGAAGACTTCTACAGCCTACTGAAAACCACAGCATTATTGGAAATTAAAATTAAAGAACTAAGAATTTATCCAAAGCCATTTATTAACAACCCTTGGGGAAAAGTCTTATCGTTGATTGACACTATACAATAATTGATCAGACACTCTGATAATGGATTGGACATACTTATAAAGTAACTGTATGCATTAAGATCTGTTATAGTGTCAGGCTAATGTAAATAGTGTACCTAGTTATTTAAGATGTTATGTATAAATACTGTGCAATTCATTCAAATGTATATGAAAAATAAAAAATAAATTTGAGAAAAAAAACATTATCTTAGTCATAAAACAAGTCTAGTTCCATGGGACTAGACAACATATGCAATAGTTTTCTACACAGAATAAAGGAAAATTTGATTAAACCTCTATTAGTAATGTTAAATAAAATTTTAGCATGTGGACATATGTAATTTCATGAGTAAAACATTGGTTAAGCAGCAAGACTTAATAAGCCAAGGTGAATGGTTACTTGTTTATTTTGATAGGGGTTACCAGTGGTATTTAACAGGCATTGTTTTCAGGACATTTCTCTGGGCTATTTTAGAAGTGGGAAATGGGATATGGATAACCAGATATGCTGGTAAATGGAAATTAGGTAACATAACTTCAGTAAAAGCTTGACGTTCTCTAAGATGGTCTACAAAAAGTACGCAATTGGCACAGTAGGTATGACTTCATCTTCAGTGTCAGTAAATCAGTGGGCAGCTGGTGACTTCAAAGCAAGGTGGTGGGGCTGCATGAAGCAGTTGAATGGGTGGGGCTAATCAGAACTGGGTGGGGCTATATTAGTGTGGGGTCATGTTTGAGCATGACTACAATTTTAAACAAATAACTGGTCATGCACATGCCAAGTTGTTTTCCAGCAATAGTCTTCCTCTTCAGAATACATGACAATTACTCATAAACACACAGCAATAAAAATGGTACAGGTAGGTGACTAGCATTTAGCGCATTAGCTGTGCAGGCTTAACTGTTGCTTATTCTCAAAAGAACACAGGAAAAGTACTGGTCTAGGGATCACAGAGACCATAAGAGGCTTAGCCATATATATCTTTAAGAGACACATTTAAAAATATTCTTGCTACCCTTTGCACTTAATAGTCCCCAACTCCAAATCAAGTAGGGCAATACATGGTAACCTATTCAATTGTCAAGACTAGCCTTAAAGGCAGACAAAGTGGTACTTTGCTTTACCTGAGGTAGTAACTTATTCCATAGATGGGGAATACTTTGAGTTAGGAACCTATCTCTCCAGAGACTCTTGTTTATTTGTTGGTGTAAATTTTGGTCTCAGTATGGGTGTTTGTGGATCCTCTGTTTTTTCAAAGAATAGAGGGTCAAATAGGAATGGTCTTTCATGGCTCAAAAAGTGAGACACGGGTCACCTTTGATCAAACAGTGGGTACTGAATGTAAGGAGTGTTGTGCTAATCTACTGAGATAGTTTAAAGTGTTAAGACCTTTAACCTTTTTGGCTAAAACTGTGCTTGGATTTGTACATACCAAAGGGTCATTGTATTCAATGATGGGTCTGATAAAGGAAGAGTATACTAGTAAAATTACTTCTTTGGATCTTGAAGATATTCCTTTGGCAACTAACTGGGCAAGATGTATAAGGATTTCCTGACTGTGGTGGAAACATGATGGTCAAATGAAAAAAAGTTCTCCAAATAAGTACCAATGTTTGAAGAAGAGGACCACTTATAACAAATGAGGTGAGAGCAGATTTTTTCCCGAACTCTATACTATGTTGCTTTTTTTGTTTTTTGCATTTAGCTTGAGACGATTTTCAGTACACCATGTATGTGCATATTCTAGCTATATTTTAAGCCATTTAATATCAGTGGATCAGCAGATAATAGTACCAAGCTTGCAGCCATCCTCAAACTTAGTCAACCACACTTCAGGGATATTGGCTTGGAGGTCTGCAAAATAAATGCCAAACAGGAGAATGCTCAGCATTGATCCCTGTGATACCCCACTAATTACAATTTTAAATTTAGAGAGGGTATCAGCCAGCTGGCAATCCAGTAGACAATGTAGGGCTTTACAGTAAGTTTGTTTAATGTTTCAGTAATGCTAGCATGGGGAATAGTATCAAAAGCCTTGGCCAGGTCAAGATAAGCAGTGTGCACAGACTGACCATTGTCCAAAATCTTTGTAACATTTTCAAAGAATTTACCAGGTTCAAGAAACAGAACTTCTTCTTCACAAAACCAAAATGAGCTGAGTCTAGATCAGTTAAGTTATCTATGTCTGCATAAATGAGTTCTGCAGTGACACATTCCATGGCTTTGCATATAAAGCTGGTGAGGCAGATGGGCCTATAATTACTTGGATCTGTAGAGTTACCACCATTGTGTAGAAGAGTCACAGTGGCTGCTCTCCAGGCATCAGGGACAAACCTTGTTGGTAGGCTGAGGTTGAACAGTTTAAATAGAGGCTCAGATAGTGCATATTTTCCACTGATGAAAATGCAGCCTGGTTTGTTATCTGATCCCATAGAAACAATGTTTTCAGCCTTTGACTGGAATTCTAAGACTCGTTTCAAGGTGATTACAGGGGAAACTACATTTTCAAGGATAGTGGAACCAACAGTGCAATTTCAGTACACTCGTTTGAATTATTGCATCATCAGTGCAGATGTCAGCAGTGGCAGACATTTGAATTACTGAAACAGTAGGCTGAATGTCCATTCACCATTGTAATGAATATACTGCTCTTTTGAAGTAATGTTAAGCCTTATCTGAGGGTCAGATATTCACAAAAGCTGTGTTTGCAGTCAATACCATAGAGATGATTGAAAAATTCTGGGCCTTGGCATAGTAAAGCATTAACGTTGTTTCATACTTCCAGCAAAATATACTGCTATTAAATTCACTTCGGGATCTTGCATCATAGCTCTCAACGGCTTACCTCCAGAATCAGGGGCAAATCCAGAAATAATCAGGGACAATCAGGAGCATTTTCTAAAATATCAGTACTATTACCATGAGGGGCAAATTTTACCATTTAAAATCTATGTAATTTAATTTTCCAGGGAAAATGTAGTCTTCAGGAGTTATAGACTGTTAAATATCATAGTATTTGTTTTTTGCTCAGATTGCACCCAAAAATAATCACAAAACCTAGCACCTAATATCGTTTGGAGGTTTAGTGTCTTCAAGTTCTGGTCTTGTAACTGAATTTCAGAAATATTTTTACAGTTTACATTGTTGTTTCACTGCAGCTCTCGACTTTTTTTCTGAAGAATCAAGGACTAAAGCCAAAACTAATGGGGGGCAAAGGCCTAAAATCAGGGACAATTTTACATTATCACTCTCATTTACTGAGAACGTTAACAGAACAACATATTTTACATCAACATGCATCTTCTAGCAATAAAACAATGACACTTTAATACCTGCCATTACTGAATAACTGTAATCCTCCGTGACTTACCAGAAAATCAAAAATGTTATGAGGGACAGGGCAAAAACAAGAGGCAAAATCTGGGACATTCTGCAAAATCCTGGACAGTTAAGAGCTATGCATCTCACTATGTTGCTTTGTATATTCCTTATTTTATACACTATTCAACTCTTTCATTTCTCCCTTATTTAACATTTTATCACTTAGGACTTATCTCTATGTGCATTAAATTTTTTTCATAAAAAAAAAAAACTTTCTGTCCCTATTTCTAAGCTTAATTACACATGTAGATATTTCTGATATTTGTGCAACAGCGACATCTATTTAAATCTTTAAACAAATCCATTTAGAATAATTGTAAGAATACCAAAGTCTCAGTATCTCATGTGGATGTTATCATGTCATCTGTATTGTGAAGAAAATGTTTTTCTAAACAGGTATGGCAAGCAATATATTTATTTTTGGTTTAAATTCACTGAGGTTGGAGGACGTTCTTATCTCTAATTGTATTGCATGATAAATTACATTCAGTCCTAATTTGAAGGGAGCATTTGGCAATACCCCACATCATACCTCTCCACCTCTTAGCAGAAGAAATCTGGACAAAGCATATCATAATGGGAGGACAGAGGCCCAAAAATAGAGACACATTTTAAATATTGCTCTAATAAAGTTAGAAAGTTGCTATAATAACGAAGCTTGTGTTAGAATGCAGATTGCATCATCTTAAAATACTCAATTGTATTTATTACTGCTTGGTGTAACTCATTCTAAGCCTTTTGGTTTAAACACTTGGGCTTCGGACCAGTTAGTTGTTTTGCACTGAGAGGGTTTGTGGTCTGCACTGTTGTGGCAGAACAGGTAGCTTACATCCTTCTAGGTTGAGAACTGCTGATTGAGGGCTCAGTGTCTGTTATTCTAAAAGTGTATTAATTCTGGTTTAAGCACTTGGGCTTTCAAGCCAGTTATTTTACATTAAGAGGGTTCGTGGTCTGCACTCTTGTGGGAGGAGAGGCTGGACTCTGCCCTTCTGAGCTGGGAATTTCTGGTTAAAGGCTTATAGTGCATGCATATCTGAACTGTTTCTTACTGAAGTTGGTGCCTTGTTTGCTGTGGCATAGACTGGATTCGGGCCTGCTGGATCTAGCTTTGTTTGTGTAACTTGAGCACTAATCCAGACATTCTCTAAAGTATTCAGTGGTATTTATTACTGCTTGGTTGTAACTTGATTAAAGTGTAGCTATCATTCAAGTCTTTTGGATTAAGCACTTGGGCTTCAGACCAGTTGTTTTACATTAGGAAGGTTTGTGGCAAGCACTGTGGTGGCAGGACAGGTAGCTTTCATCCTTCTAAGTTGGAAACTGCTGATTGAGAGCCCAGTGTCCAAGTGTATTAGTTCTGGTTTAGGCACTTGGGCTTCAGGCCAGTTATTTTACATTAAGAAGGTTCGTGGTCTGCACTCTTGTGGGAGAAGAGGCTGGACTCTGCCCTTCTGAGCTGGGAATTTCTGGTTAAAGGTTTATAGTGCCTGAATATTTGAACTGTATCTTACTGAAATTGGTTCACCTTGTTTGCTCTAGCATAGACTAGATCCAGGCCTGCTGAATCTAGCTTTGTTTATATGCTTGTTGTTTGTTTGCTTGTTATTTCCTGAAGCTAATTCCACCTAATACGCAACTTCTCAGTGCTTCTGTGGATCACTAGTGATATCTGCATTGCTTACTGTACTTATTTCCTTGTTTCACTTGAAAGAAAGTTACTGTTTGTCGTTTTTGCATTTAGTTACTTGTAACACATTGCACTCAAGTTACCTGGCACTTGCTCACTAAAGCAATTATATAAGTCAGCACTAAAAATTAAAAGCACTACACCCTCACTCCCCACTGGCCCTTGTTTTCAATTAAGGAATTCCCAATATTATTCTAGCATGTCCAAAGGTCAGTTGTCAATCTTCTCTCCGGTCCAGCTGGTGAATCTGGGAATCTTGAGGCAATGTTATAACTGCCTCATGTACACAGACAACCCTCTCCTCCTCACATAACACAAATACTTGCGAGAGATGCAGCTATTTAGCCAAACTGGAGGCTGAGCTCTCTCAACTCAGGACTGGCAAGACCAGACAGGAGGAGAAGGCAACTACACACACCATAAAACCAGCCTCACATAATGCTACCACTCCACTGAATCAAACACATAAACACACAAAGACATACTCGGAGGCTCTGAGTAAAAATTTACCTAAACAGCAGAGGCCTCCAAAGCAGACACCCAAACAACTGCTACCTCAAGACACCCCACAAGCAACACATAAACCACAAAAGCAGTGTGCAAAGCAGTCACAGCCCTTAAGGCCAAATACAACACCAAACATACTTGTCATAGGTGACTCCATAGTCAGACACACTGACGTCCCACTCACCAGGCTGAACAAGGAGAGGGTCACAGTAAGCTGCCTATCGGGCTAGAATCCGCCACATAACACAAGGACTTGGGGCACTCCACGGCAAGTACAAATATGACACAGTCATTGTCCATGCTGGTGTGAACGGCCTGAGACGTACCTCCCTGGACTACATGAAAAGAGACATAGAGGAGCTCTCTGATTATGTAGCCCAGGCAGGTATGACCCTAACCCTGAGCAGTATCCTTCCTTCACCAAGAATGATGCCACAATATAGAGACAAGATGATCAGATTTAACAATTGGCTTAATGTCTGGTGTCATTCAAAGGGGATCCAGTGTCCGTCTGCCTGGGATGACATGCTTGACAAGCCACGCTGCTTCGCAAGGGACGGCTTGCACCTGTCACCCCTGGGATTCTGGATATTGGCTAAGGCTCTTGCCACCCCATAGTGCCTTTTTAGGCAAGGCTCAAATTCTAAACCTACCACCCTAGAAAACAAAAATGGGAAGAAACTGAGGGTAATGCTGCTCAATGCCAGAAGTCTAAATCTCAAAATGCACGCACTCGAGGCCCTTCTCAGTATGGAGAACATCGATGTCTGTGCTGTAACTGAAACCTGGTTCAAGGCTCCTGACAGCACCCGCACTATTAGGTTTTACCTCATATCATGCCCGCCCCAAAACCCGGACCACACCACAAAAGGAGGGGTGTATCCATATTCATAAAGGATACCCACACCTCCAGGCTGGTGGCAACGCATAAGCTCGGAAACCATCCAGGTGCAACTAACCATAGGCAAAACTGCTCTACAAATTGTAGCATGCTACAGGCCACCCTCTCAAACTCAGGAACCCCACACAGCCTTCCTGAAGACACTGGAGGGTATAAATGTATCTCCAAACACCATCATATTGGGTGACTTCAACTACCGAATATAGACTGGGAACATTACTCAAGCCCTAACTTTCTAGCCCAACGGTTCCTGGAGTTCATAAATTCAAATGCCATGGAACAGCTAGTCACTGTTCCCATGAGAGGAGAAAATATACTAGATCTCATTGTCACAAACATGGGGACAAAATGCTCCACACCGAAGTATATCCTCATTGGTGAGATCTGATCATAAACTAATCTCACTGGAAATCCACATCCCGCCCCCACCCCAAACAAAAAGACCATAGTGAAGAACTTCTCTAAAGCAAACTTCACACTACTCAAGACTGGTGTGGTATCCTTCAAGGCCCCTGAGCCAGTGGAAACCACAACCCAAGCTGGAAGCCCTTACAAATGCCTTCTATGAACACCTCCAGGACTGCATGGATCAGGCAATCCCAAATAAAACCAAGACTCTTTCCACAAAGGGCAAACGTCCAGTCTGGTGGACCCCAGCCATTAACAAACTTTACAATAAGAGGAGAAAGCTATTACATGATAAAAAAAATCCATAAAAGGAAGTCACCCCTGATCATTATTAGTAAAAAATACGAGCACTCATAAAATCAACTAAGGCCAATTTTGAGAGAAAAATTGCCATGGATTCAAAGGACAATCATAAGGCCTTTTTCAGCTATGTTAGGTACCTGGGTGGAAACTCCCAGATATGCTCAGAATTAGTCCAAAATGATACAAAAATCACTGAACCCACAGACATTGCCAACATACTGGCAGACAGGTTCAGTGCAAACTTCACCCTCTCCCCTAAAGGAGAGATAACTATCCCAGCCGAGTGTAGCCTCCCGGACATCTCAAATGCGCAGGTGAAAGCTGCTGTCTCTAAAGCTAAAAACACAGCATCCCCGGCTGTGTGCTACATGAGCTAAATGAGGAATTAAACCCGCACATAAGGCAGCTGTTTAATCTCAGCCTTACCACAGGATACGTGCCCAAGGAGTGGCGTACGGCAACTGTTGTCCCACTCCACAAAGGCAGTGCCTCTACGGACCCTGGTAATTACAGCCCCATAAACTTAACAAGTCTAGTCTGCAAAGCTATGGAGAGGATCATAATGGAGCTCATAAACAAAGATATAGGGGACTTGCAGACATTGGACCCGACCCAGTTTGGCTTTGTCAAGGGAAGATCATGCCTTTTGAACTTGGTCGACTTCCTCGAAACAGTCACCAAGGCCATTGATGAGGGAAAGGCAGTCCATACAGTCTACCTTGACCTTGCAAAGGCTTTCGACACAATACCCCACTCTGGTATTGTAGAAAAACTTACCAGCTTAAATGTAAACCCATATGTCATAAGATGGGTTGCAAACTGGCTTAAGGACAGAACCCACAGGGTTAGAGTTGCTGGCGCTGTGTCAGAATCCAAGCCGGTCACAAGTGGTGTCCCACAGGGCTCGGTCCTTGGCCCCCTATTGTTTGGCATCTACTTCTCAGAAGTACAGGCCAACATGAGAGGACTTTGGCTGACAAAGTTTGCAGACGACTGCAAACTGGGCCATAGTGGAAAGTGCATCGGACACGGATATCCTTCAGAAGGGACTCACGGAAACAGATAGCTGGTGCCAGAGCCATGGCCTGAAGTTAAACGCCAAAAATGTATAGTCATACCCTTCGGGAAAAACAAGGTAACCCTAAGCTACCATATAGGTGGCAATCCACTAAGCACAGAAGAGGTTATCAGGGACCTGGGGACCCAGGTTGACAGTGGCCTTTCTTTTGACACTCACATTGCTAAAGTGGTTAGAAAGACCTTCTACATTGCCCACCTGATCATGAAGGGATTCACATCCAGATCTAGTGAGGTCATTGTTCCCCTGTACTCTTCACTTATCAGACCAATGATCGAGTACAATGCCCCATTCGGGATGTATCTCACCCGACATCTGCAGCAATTGGAGAGACCCCAAAAGTTCCTCACCAAAAGGATAAAGGGACTCCAAAATCTGTCATATGCTGCCAGATTGAAGAAACTCCAGCTCTATTCAGTCGCATACCGCCTGCTCAGAGGTGACATGTGCCTGACATACAAGGCCATGTCCAACCCGGAATTAATGGACATGCTCCACCTCAAAAATCCAAATCCACCAAAACCACTAGAGCAAGCGACTTAAACCTTAGCACGGATATAAATAGGATGTGCTGGAGGGATAGATTTATCACTCAGAGACTCCTATGCTGTGGAATAAAATCCCGTCCATGTGAGGCAGAGCACCTCGCTGACTCTGTTCAAGAGAAATCTAGACCTGTGGATGGGAGATCGTAGGTTTACCCCGGGAATCATCTCTGTGTCACTGCTGGACAGAGGCACAACAAACTAATGGGCACAGTATTTTTTCATATAAGGGGTGGCGTAAGCCACAAAAATTTGGGCTAGGCTTATAAATGCCTTAGGGCAGATAGCCTAGTATAAACCTATGAACCTATGAACCTATGAAGTCTGAAACTCAAATGCATGTCATTATTTAGTGACTTTAACCCTTAGATCATCACAGTGATTTGTCAAAAAACACAATTTTTATGAGGAAGAGACTTAAAATATGAGGCAAAAATCTGGGCATTCTGTGAAAATCTGTACAGTTGAGAGGTATGCCCCACATTCTTTCTGTTATTAGGGCTGACAGTATTTGCAATGCAGAATCCTCTGGTCCTGTTGCTCTTATGTTTTCTGTTAGTCTTTTCTTGTTGTTCTGCTGCAACCAGCTCCAGGTATGTGCTAACCATTCATGAGTGGAGAAGCTTTTGTTTTACTGCTCTGGGAATGTTTTGTGCTCATGCTTTCTAGCCGTTTTAAAGAGCAGCACTCTGGTCGTTCATTTATGGTCTGTAACCCTTGTGCATACCATGCAACTACCACACAGGGCACAGTAAGTTTTCAGGATTGTATCATCAGCTGACAAATGGATCTTTACTTGTTAAGTATAAAACTTTACTCTTGACTGTTAGTTGGCCCTAGGATTTGTTTTATATATAAGGAAGAGTGCTACTGGGGCCAAAGCCAGTTTTTTTAGCCATTTGGCAGTCACTGTGTGAGTAGTGGTCAGCAGACCCAGGCCCAGATTGTACTACTAATACGTGCTCTGCTCACAATATTGCAGACTCAGAGGACATGCCCACTTTACCATTTATTCTGCTGTGCAAAGGGAAAATGCACATTACAGACTGCACAAATTATAAACACACACTCAAACATATGGCTTCACAGGCAAAACCCATAAACAGAGAAGAAATAGTCTGTTTTTGTTGTAGGAATCTTGTTTTTTGATGCTGCAATGTATTCAATATTCACTTTATTTCTCATCAACATGGAAATACTTTCTTAAATGCAATTGACATAAAGTAAAAATGGTTCTCCTTTAGTCAGACCAGAGTGCTTTGGGAATGTTTTGACTATTACCTAACAAAAATGGCCATGCTATTACTGAGAATGAAACGTTAACCAAGCATTAAACATAGGTCAATGAACTGCTAGACTTAATATGTAATGTATAAAGTAAACAATGACATTATGACTTGATCTGCTTGCCTGATTAATAAGAAAATTGCAGTAGTAAACACAGAACTGTTTATATGCCTGACCTTAGGTTTAGTGATTATAACCTGCCTTAAACAGCTTCAGAACACAGTATTTATATCAGGAAATAAAACAGTTGCTGGCGCAGATAGTGGACAGATCATGCACTAATCTTTTTTGTTGATGACCTAAAATGATATGATTACCCTGAACATTCAGTACTTACACATGTTGATAGCAGTTATTGCCATCAGTTCACAGATCACAGACAAAACATTATGTCAGACTGACTGTCAACTATCAAGAAACTTCTTCTTCTGGCTTTTTCTCGGTTAGGGGTCGCCACAGCAGATCACCTGTCCACTCATGATTGGCAGTGGAGTTTTTACAGTGCTGAGTTGCCAGCCCGCCACCCAACCTTCTACAGAAGGCACACACATGCACACACTCACACCTAGGGCCAATTTTAGAGTGTCCAATCCACCTATAGCATGTCTTTGGGATGTGGGAGGAAACCAGAGCACCCAGAGGAAACTCACGCAACCACAGGGAGGATATGCAGGCTCCACACAGAAGGCACCCTAGCCGAGGATCGAACCAGAGAACCTGTTGCTGTGAGGTGGCAATGCTAACTGCTGCACCACTGTGGCCGCCCCATCACCTACCAAGAAACTATGAGTCATAATTTGTTTTCTGAAAAAATAAGCCAGGGAAGGACAAGAAGTGGTAAACTTGGAATGCTAGAAGAAAAGAAGTTCCACACAGGTATACCGAATTTAAGTAACACAAAATACAACACTGACATATTTGAACTAAACTACAATAAGTCCACAGCATAAAAAGGCCATAGCAAAAAAGGCCATAGCAAAAATTGAAGTTCAAGTCAGCCCAATTTTAACAACCATTAGGTTACCTCCTGAGCACAAACCACTTAATCCTTGCAGACCTCAGCCATATTCCTACAGATCTGGAAAATGGACCTTTCTGGGTGTACAATGCTAATTCAATATAATAGCATGTTCTAGAATAAGAACTTTGATTGCAGTAGTTCAACTAGGGCAATGGACTTTCATGCTCTGGTAGCACATTATCTGGCTACAGTGAATATATCCAAAAGTAATTAAACTTGGGAAATAGGAAACTGGTCTGTAAATGGGATACTAAATAATTTTAAAGAGCAGTCCAGGGCCACTCTGTCCCATGAGATACTACCACCAAAAATGGATGTGCCTCAGACAAGTAGTGAAAATGTACAATCATTGTCCCAATGTCTCAGACCACTTCCAGCACTAATCCAAGACCTCCACATGCATCCTAGCTAGACTTGGAAGTTAGAAAGAAGAAACATGTCAGTCACCAGGCAAAAAGACTGAGTGCAGCAGATGAGGTGCATATGGATAGATCAATAATAAACCATGACCTAATGGATGCTAGGGTGACTACACTTAAGGAAAAGACCTTCTGCAAGAAAGAATCACAGTTGGGGAATATGGTATCTCTTAGAGGTGTTTAGATATGTGAAACGGCTAGTGATTTTTCCCAAGGTAGCACTTGAAGCCTAATATCAGTCACTGGATACCTTAATGTATCTAGCGAAAAGCCTGATGTTTGATATTTCCTCCAGATTCGTAGACTAACTGATGCCACACTACTGAAAGCAAGGCACCCTACCCAACTTTGGCCAAAAGTTGTTATGGGTTCCTGGAAAGTGATTATCTTGCAGTCCTAGGTGAGTTACAAGCCATAACGATGGTCTTTTCAAGTTCACTCCCAAATACTAATCAAACCTATTAGCCCAACATCATGCATTCAAAGAGCAAAGAGTTGCAAAAATTCAAGTCTAACTTGTTCCATAGAAGACTTTTCAGGAAAAGCTGTCACATCCATCAAACTTAAACTACTGAAGCACACTAAATGATAAACAGAATAAACTCTGCCACGACAGCTTGCCAAAGTAAAAAACAAAGCATTTATTGAACTGAAAATTGTAAGCGCTTTTCATTTGCCTGATAAGCAAACTTCTTCAGAAACAATGTAATGATTTTAAAAACCTGTATAAATAGGCTCAGGTGAGCACTTTAACCAATCCTGTTAAAACATAGCTCACACCTTACTTAATTAAAGGCATACAGTTAAAAAGTAAATACTGTTGTAAAAAATGTGTATCATCATTCTGCTAAGGTTAAACATATTAACATAAATGTAAAATAAGCAACTGTTAAACTCAATTGTACATATAACACAAACAATATAATACTGAGCGCTAGAGTGTACAACCACTCAATCATGTTCTATAAGCAGTATTTTGAAATTAAAAAGTCTGCAGAGATGATTGCATGGTTGTACACTCTTAGTGCTCAGTATGCATATATTGTTTGTGTTTATGTATGTACAATTTGAGTTTAATAGTTGCTTTGTGCTGTAAGTTATATGTCTTTCACCTTACAGTTACTTGATAAAGTGTCATGGCCAGTAGCTGAGTATTAATTAGCATGTGTTCATTCATGAGTTGGTAGACTGTTTTATTTTTATTTTACTTTTATTTCTATTATTATTTTACATTTATGTTAATATGTTTAACCTTAGCAGAATGATGATACACATTTTTACAACAGAATGCTCTTGTCTAGTTATTGGAAAAAGAGCCTCGGTAACTGTACATCTTTGTACTTCTCATGGGCCAGGAAAATGAGTAACAGCTGACATATTCCATTTTTAAGTCAATAGCAGAAAACTGTTCTACACAGAAGGATTAGAATGGAAAATTCAGAGCAAGAGCATCTTTTTTGTGTTTTAAATGGTTGCTGTTTCTCTAAGATGTAATTACCTTAGAATGAGACCAATAAGTAAGTGTACATGTGGCAGGTGCAGGAGAGTTTGCCCCCTCTTTAGCATTCACATTTTGTCAGCGCATGAAATTTACTTATGTGCAAGCATATGCAATTAGAACATATGTGTACCCGAGTAAGTAGCTTTTGCGGTATCTTTTGTGGTATCTTAGTGGACCGCATTCAATCACCTCATATGTTGGCAATGAAGTCATTCTCAAGCTAGCTCTGACATGTAGCATGTAGGAGCATAGGAGCATAGGAACATGGGTGATACTCTTATGCTGGGAATAAATGCACTGCTCGAGGGATTAACCATATTAAATAAGACTGTACAATGCTAGGGTTTCAGACTATCTCATCACATTTTATGGATCACCACTGGTGGCAAGTGATCCTGAGAACTATAAGATGCCTACCCAAATATATCTTTCAGTATAAAAAAGTTCTTGCCACTTTTGTCAAGCATTTAATATTGCTTACTTCCTGAACTTAGCAGGTTCTTACATGATAAGTCTGGTGTAACTTTCTGTCAGCCCATCCAGTCTTCAAGACTAGCTTTAAAGATAGCCAAATGAGTACGTTGTTTGACCTGTAGTGGCGACTTATCAATAGGCTGGGAATAAGTTGAGTTAGAAACCTGTTCCTCCACCGATTCTTCTTTATGTTCTGCTGTTGATTTAAGTCTCTAGTGCGGCTGTTTGTAGATGCACTGCTTTTGTGGAGAAATAGAAGGCTGGGTACAATCGTGTCTTTCCTTCATACATACATACATACAAATAATTCAAGGATGGGCAGTAATGGCCTTCTAATCAGC